>NC_053027.1:488751074-488893881 GCF_003073215.2 Triticum urartu
GTATTCCCATTGTAAAAACAATGTTTTATTAAGTTTATCAAGGCTGTATTTATACTTTTGCCCGAAAGTATTATGATGCCTCATGTGCGGCCGTTTATGTATATATGTATATAACCTACAAGATTGCAGTCATCGGCTTCAGCCCCCACGCATATAATGTGGGGGTGTTCGCAGAAGACGCATGTTCACACTTGATCCAACGCCTTTGTCCATTAAGGAGGTGATAGCGCATCGAACTAGGCAACCGGTCTATAATGCTTTAACACTTTCACTTAGCCAGAGGAGTTTGACAGTGGGGCTACTACATAGCCCCTGGTGGCTCCGCACTCATCCGAATTCGGGGTGCGTACATGCCTGGCCGGGAAACGGCCCTTCGTTAAGGCGGAGGAATCCCGAAGATTCCGGTAGGTCATCGAGTGGTTGACCAGTCTCACGCTATATCATGATAGTCAGTTTTCGGCTTTCTCTACTAAGGTGCTCGTCCGGATGAACCAGGGCACAATCGCAGTAGTTCTCTTGGTGCCGCCGTAGCCGATAGAGCGGAACGTAAGGCAACAAAACACAGGAGCTGGGCAAACCCAACATTTGACCAAAGAAATGATTCGGAGCTGATGCATATAAGGCCAAACTCGCGACGCCGAACACTGCCTAAGGTATTCGGTCTTTATGGTGTAAACCGGGCCTAAACAGTGCCCTTTGTAATAAGCCCCTGGTGTCCAGGTACGTGCAATATTCTGACGTGGCCACATGCCAATACGTCAGCATCCTTCTCAATTGTATTGAGAATCCGGGGGATGTGTATCAACAAGAGACAGTAAAAAAGGTTTACACGGGGTCTTAATCTAAAAAGAATCCTTGGAACGGGTCCCTGTTGCACGTCTGCGCCTGTGTCTCCGTTGTGCCGTATCCTGGACGGGTGTAGCACGATGGTCATCTGTAAAAGAGAGGAACTTAGTTGAAAAGTTGTCGTGCAAAAAGGTAGGTTGTACTAAAGAAAATATGTACAGTTCAAGATGAGTAAAGTTGATCCTAATTGACACTTGTTTGTGCGCGTTGAGCCCCTTGTGTTGTAATAGGGGTATAGCCATCAAACCTGTATCAAATACATATAACTGCGCCGGACTCGTCTAACCGCGTCCGTGGTCTTAACAACCTGTCAAATGCTTTAGTTGGTGAGGCTGTTTAGCGTGCGGCTGCCAAGGCAGCCGCACGGTCTCCCACGCGCAAGGAGTGCTCAATATTTCCATTTACTGTAATGATGCCGCGTGGACCGGGCATCTTAAGCATAAGAGAAGCGTAATGCGGTATTGCGTTAAAGCGAGCGAAAGCTTCACATCCGAGTAGAGCTTGATAGCCACTTTGGAACGAAGCGATGTGGAAGGTTAACTTTTCGCTGCGGAAGTTATCGGGGAAGCCGAATGTAACCTCTAGTAGCAGGGAGCCCGTGCAATGGGCTTCTGGGCCTGGCGTTACTCCTTTAAAGGTAGTATTGCTATGGCTAATTTTTGCTGGGTCTACCCCCATGTTGCGTACTGTGTCCTGATATATTAGGTTTAAACTGCTGCCGCCGTCCATCAGAACTCGTGTGAAGTGGTATCCGTCAATTATTGGGTCTAATACCAAGGCAGCCCATCCTGCACGCCGGACACTTGCTCAGTAATCTCGATGGTCAAAAGTGATCGGTTGGGACGACCAGTGGCAGAATTCCGCGGTGATAGGCCCTGGGGCATGTGTCTCTGGGAGTGCCGCTTTGTTTCTCCCCTTTATTACGTGTAACACGTTGACTGTTTGACTTCTGGTGGGAATTTCTTCTGTTCCCCAGTGCTTTGCTTGCGAGGCTCGTCCTCGTCTTCGCTTGGTATATCCTGCCCCTTATGTTCGGTGTTGAGCTTGCCGGACTGCTTGAAGACCCAACATTTCTCTATGGGTATGATTTGCAGGTTTGTCGAGGGTACTATGGATCTGACATATTTGGTCCAGAATCTTGTTTAGGCTGGACAGTTCGTCTCTGTTGCCTTTAGAGGGCGGCTTTTGCTGACCTGGCCGAGAGCTTCTGAATCCGGCATTTACCGCCGTGCTCTTTGGGCTGTCTTCTTTATTCCGGCGCTTGTTTTTGCTGCGTCGTGATTTCCCATTTCCGTCCCTGACTTCGGATGTACTTGGGTCGCTGGTGCTGCATCGGGCTAACCAGCTGTCCTCGCCCACGCAAAAGCGGGTCATGAGGCTTGTTAATGCTGCCATTGTTCTCAGCTTTTCTTGGCCGAGGTGTCTGGCGAGCCATTCGTCTCGAACGCTGTGCTTGAAAGCTGCTAAGGCTTCGGCGTCCGGACAGTCAACTATTTGGTTCTTCTTAGTGAGGAACCTGTTCCAAAGCTTTTGGGATGACTCTCCGGGCTGTTGAGTTATATGACTTAAATCGTCTGCATCCGGTGGTCGGACATAGGTCCCTTGAAAATTTACCCGAAAGGCGTCTTTGAGCTCTTCCCAGCTTCCAATGGAGTTTTCGGGGAGGCTTTTAAGCCAGTGCCGAGCTGGCCCTTTGAGCTTGAGGGGTAAGTACTTGATGGCGTGGAGATCGTCCCCTTGAGCCATGTGGATATGGAGGATATAGTCCTCAATCCAGACCCCAGGGTCTGTTGTTCCGTCATACGCCTCTATGTTTACGGGTTTGAATCCGTCTGGAAATTCATGGTCCAGCACCTCATCGGTGAAACATAGGGGGTGTGCGGCACCCCTATATTTGGGTGTACTGTGGTGTTCGGATGTTTGTTGTGTTGTATTGCATACTGGAGCGCGCTTGCGTGGCCCATATATGGATCTGGTCGCGCCGTCCTTTTGATGCGAGCCCTCGCGTGGATCGCGTACTGGCTTATGTGCGGCGTCGTTTGCCGCTCTATATTGGCCGCGAGGTAGTCTATCTGACCGGATGGCCGTTTTGTTTTCTAATTGCGGGGGATCTAAGGCCTCCTCATCGAATTCAGGTAGCAACTTTCGCTTCGGGTAGCTCTTGGTGTGGCGATTACCGCCGTACTTCGCTGCAGTGTTGAGTACTTCACTCCATCTAATTCTGAGTGTGTCTTGCGCAGCCCTGAGCCTTTGCTTCTACTTTTTCAGACTCCTCGCATTGGCAACAAGCCTTTGATGGGCATTCTGTTGCTCCAGGCGCCTGTCCGGTGTGATATCGTCCGGACTGTTATCTTCGACGGAGTCGGGTTGTTCGGTTTGATTCTCCGTGTTGCCCTGGTCGGGCGATGGTTCACCCTGCTCTATCGTTGGGTCTATGTGACCGCTGTTTCTGCCGAGGCGGGATTTGGAGCGGCGCTTACATCGCCGCTTTGACTGCTTCTCGAGGGAACAACCCTTCGTTGCGTCCTTCCGTTCCCGTCGTCGTTTTCTTTGGGTGTGTCCACCATGTATACATCATATGATGAGGTGGGAGTCCAGTGCCCTGTGGGCAGTGGTTCCTGTTCGTCTCCTGCATCGTCGTCCATACCATCGATGTCTTCGGAGTCGAGGTCGAGCATGTCGGTCAAATCGTCGATAGTGGCTACTAAGTGGGTGGTGGGTGGGCGGCGAATTTCTTCGTCATCCGCACCCCAATCCTGTCGGACATAGTTCGGCCAGGACTCTCCTGACAAGGAGAGAGACCTTAATGAGTTCAGTATGTCACCGAAGGGCAAGTGCTGAAAGATATCCGCGGAGGTAAAATCCATGATCAGCGCCCAGTCGGATTCGATAGGCACGGGCGCAGGCGGTTCGGAGTCCGTGGCCGGGGAAGGATCCGGCAGTGTGGCATCACGGCTCTCGTAAAGGGTAAGGTCGATATTCGGCTCGATCGCTGCTGAGGATACGGCCTCCGTGGCGGGGTCTATCCACCCATCCATGGATGTCGCAACTGGTTCCGAATTGAGGGTCGTAGCAGTTGCCGGCGCGATCTCCTGGACACTGTCTGATGGCAGAGCTAAATAATGCTCATCGTGACCGCGTGGCGCACTAAGCAAGGGCTTGAATCCGTCGAATATCAAGTCTCCGCGGATATCGGCTGTGTAGTTTAAGCTTCCAAACCTGACCTGATGGCCATGGGCGTAACTCTCGATCTGCTCCAGATGACCAAGCGAGTTGGCCCGCAGTGCGAAGCCGCCGAATACAAAGATCTGTCCGGGGAGAAAAGTCTCACCCTGGACTGCATCGCTATCGATTATCGAAGGAGCCGTCAAGCCTAATGGCGACGACACAGAGGAACTCTCAATGAAAGCACCAATGTCGGTGTCAAAACCGGTGGATCTCGGGTAGGGGGTCCCGAACTGTGCGTCTAAGGCGGATGGTAACAGGAGGCAGGGGACATGATGTTTTACCCAGGTTCAGGCCCTCTTGATGGAGGTAAAACCCTACGTCCTGCTTGATTATTCTTGATAATATGGGTAGTACAAGAGTTGATCTACCACGAGATCAGAGAGGCTAAACCCTAGAAGCTAGCCTATGGTATGATTGTATGTTGTCCTACTTGACTAAAACCCTCCAGTTTATATAGACGCCGGAGGGGGCTAGGGTTACACAAGGTCGGTTACAAAGGAGGAGATGTCTATATCCGTATTGCCTAGCTTTCCTTCCACGCCAAGTAGAGTCCCATCCGGACACGGGACGAAGTCTTCAATCTTGTGTCTTCATAGTCCAACAGTCCGGCCAAAGGATATAGTCCGGCTGTTCGGAGACCCCCTAATCCAGGACTCCCTCAACGGATCCAATCCGCATCATTGCTACAATCATCTTTCAACATAGTTTTCTCTAGGAACATATCATAAATAAAATGGGGAAGCTATACGCGAGCAATCGATCTACAACAGAGATATGCAAATACTATTAGGACTAAGTTCATGATAAATTTAAGTTTAATTAATCATATTACTTAAGAACTCCCACTTAGATAGACATCCCTCTAATCATCTAAGTGATCATGTGATCCATATCAACTAAACCATGTCTGATCATCATGTGAGATGGAGTAGTTTTCAATGGTGAACATCACTATGTTGATCATATCTACTATATGACTCACGTTCGACCTTTCGGTCTCAGTGTTCCGAGGCCATATCTGCATATGCTAGGCTCGTCAAGTTTAACCCGAGTATTCCGCATGTGCAAAACTCACTTGCACCCGTTGTATGTGAACGTAGAGCTTATCACACCCGATCATCACGTGGTGTCTCAGCACGAAGTGAAGGAAATATGCCCTAGAGGCAATAATAAAGTTGTTATTTATATTTCCTTATATCATGATAAATGTTTATTATTCATGCTAGAATTGTATTAACCGAAAACTTAGTACATGTGTGAATACATGGACAAACAGAGTGTCACTAGTTTTCCTCTACTTGACTAGCTTGTTGAATCAATGATGGTTATGTTTCCTAGCCATAGACATGAGTTGTCATTTGACTAACGGGATCACATCATTAGAGAATGATGTGATTAACTTGACCCATCCGTTAGCTTATCACGATGATCATTTAGTTGTTGCTATTGCTTTCTCCATAACTATACATGCTCCTATGACTATGAGATCATGCAAATCCCGAATACCGGAGGAACACTTTGTGTGCTACCAAACTTCACAATGTAACTGGGTGATTATAGATGTGCTATAAAGGTGTCTCCGATGGTGTTTGTTGAGTTGGCATAGATCAAGATTAGGATTTGTCTCTCCGATTGTTGAAGAGGTATCTCTGGGCCCTCTCGGTAATGTACATCACAATAAGCCTTGCAAGCAATGCAGCCAATGAGTTAGTTACAGGATGTAGCATTACGGAACGAGTAAATAGACTTGTCGGTAACGAGATTGCACTAGGTATTGAGATACCAATGATCGAATCTCGGGTAAGTAACGTACTGATGACAAAGGGAACAATGTATGTTGTTATGCGGTTTGAACGATAAAGATCTTCGTAGAATATGTAGGAACCTATATGAGCATCCAGGTTCCACTATTGCTCATTGACCAGAGATGAGTCTCGGTCATGTCTACACAGTTCTCGAACCCGTAGGGTCCGCACGCTTAACGTTCGGTGACGATCGGTATTATGAGTTTATGTGTTTTGATGTACCGAAGGTAGTTCGGAGTCCCAGATATGATCACGAACATGACGAGGAGTCTTGAAATGGTAGATACATAAAGATCGATATATTGGGCGCCTATATTCGGATACCGGAAGTGTTTCGGGTGATTTCAGAGAAAACCGGAGTGCCGGAGGGGTTACCGGAACCCCCCGGGGAAGTATTGGGCCTTAGTGGGCCTTAGGGGAGAGAGAGGGCAGCAGCCCAGGAGGTGGTGCCCCCCCCAAGGGGAGTCCGAATAGGAGTAGGGGAGGGGGCGCGACCCCTCTTTCCCTCTCCCTCTCCCTCTCTTTCCTTCTCCTTTCCTCCTTCCTAGTAGGACTAGGAAAGGATGAATCCTACTCCTACTAGGAGGAGGATTCCTCCTCTCCTTGGGCGCCACTAAGGCCGGCCGGCCACCCCCTTGTTCCTTTATATACGGGGGCAGGGGGCACCCTAGAACACACAAGTTGATTGTTCCAACCCGTGTGCGGTGCCCCCCTCCACCATAATCCACCTCGATCATATCATAGCGGTGCTTAGGCGAAGCCCTGTTCCGGTAGCAACATCATCACTGTCATCACACTGTTGTGCTGACAAAGCTCTCCCTCGAAGCTCTACTGGATCGTGAGTTCACGGGATGTCACCGAGCCAAACGTGTGCAGATCGCAGAGGTGTCGTACCTTCGGTGCTGAGATCGGTCGATTGTGAAGACGTACGACTACATCAACCGTGTTGTCAAAACGCTTCCACTTACGGTCTACGAGGGTACTTAGGCGATACTCTCCCCTCTCTTTGCTATGCATCACCATGATCTTGCATGTGCGTAGGAAATTTTTTGAAATTACTGCGTTCCCCAACAGTGGCATCCGAGCCAGTTTATGCGTAGATGTTATATGCACGATTAGAACACAAAGGAGTTGTGGGTGTGGGTATATACATATTGCTTGTTGTCACTAGTTGATTCTTGATTTAGCGGCATTGTTGGATGAAGCGGCCCAGACCGACATTACACGTACGCTTACGCGAGACTGGTTCTACTGACGTGCTTCGCACACATGTGGCTGGTGGGTGTCTGTTTCTCCAGCTTTAGTTGAATTGGATTCAGTGAACATGGTTCTTTCTGAAGATGAAAAAGCAATCACTATACCGCGTTGTGGTTTTTGATGCGTAGGTAAGAACGGTTCTTGCTCAGCCCGTAGCACCCACGTAAAACTTGCAACAACAAAGTAGAGGACGTCTAACTTGTTTTTGCAGGGCATGTTGTTATGTGATATGGTCAAGACATGATGCTAAATTTTATTGTATGAGATGATCATGTTTTGTAACACAGTTATCGGCAACTGGCAGGAGCCATATGGTTGTCGCTTTATTGTATGAAATGCAATCGCCATGCAATTGTTTTACTTTATCACTAAGCGGTGGCGATAGTCGTAGAAGCAATAGTTGACGAGACGACAGCGATGCTTCGATGGAGATCAAGGTGTCAAGCCAGTGACGATGGTGATTAGGTGCTTTGGAGATGGAGATCAAAGGCACAAGATGATGATGACCATATCATATCACTTATATTGATTGCATGTGATGTTTATCCTTTATGCATCTTAGTTTGCTTAGTTCAGCGGTAGCATTATAAGATGACCTCTCACTAAATTTCAAGGTATAAGTGTTCTCCCTGAGTATGCACCGTTGCTACAGTTCGTCGTGTTGAGACACCACGTGATGATCGGGTGTGATAAGCTTTACATTCGCATACAACGGGTGCAAGCCAGTTTTGCACACGCGGAATACTCGGGTTAAACTTGACGAGCCTAGCATATGCAGATATGGCCTCGGAACACTGGAGACCGAAAGGTCGAGCGTGAATCAGATAGTAGATATGATCAACATAGTGATGTTCACCATTGAAAACTACTCCATCTCACGTGATGATCAGACATGGTTTAGTTGATATGGATCATGTGATCACTTAGATGATTAGAGAGATGTCTATCTAAGTGGGAGTTCTTAAGTAATTTGATTAATTGAACTTTCATTTATCATGAACTTAGTACCTGATAGTATTTTGCATGTCTATGTTGTTGTAGATACATGGCTCGTGCTGTTGTTCCATTGAATTTTAATGCATACCTAGAGAAAGCTAAGTTGAAAGATGATGGTAGCAACTACACGGAATGGGTCCATAACTTGAGGATTATCCTCATTGTTGCACAGAAAAATTATGTCCTGGAAGCACCGCTAGGTGACAAACCCACTGCAGGAGTAACGCCAGATGTTATGAACACCTGGCAGAGCAAAGCTAATGACTACTCGATAGTTCAGTGTGCCATGCTTTACGGCTTAGAACCGGGACTTCAACGACATTTTGAACGTCATGGAGCATATGAGATGTTCCAGGATTTGAAGTTAATATTTCAAGCAAATGCCCGTATTGAGAGATATGAAGTCTTCAATAAGTTCTACAGCTGCAAGATGGAGGAGAATAGTTCTGTCAGTGAACATATACTCAGAATGTCTGGGTATCACAACCACTTGACTCAACTAGGAGTTAATCTTCCTAATGATAGTGTCATTGACTAAGTTCTTCAATAACTACCACCAAGCTACAAGAAATTCGTGATGAACTATAATATGCAAGGGATGGATAAGACGATTCCTGAGCTCTTCGCAATGCTAAAGGCTGCGGAGGTAGAAGTCAAGAAGGGGCATCAAGTGTTGATGGTCAACAAGACCACCAGTTTCAAGAAAAAAGGTAAAGGGAAGAAGGGGAACTTCAAAAAGAATAGCAAGACAGCTGCTGCTCAAGTGAAGAAACCCAAGTCTGGACCTAAGCCTGAGACTGAGTGCTTCTACTGCAAAGGAACTAGTCACTAGAAGCGGAACTGCCCCAAGTATTTGGCGGAGAAGAAGGATGGCAAAGTGAAAGGTATATTTGATATACATGTTATTGATGTGTACCTTACTAATGCTCGCAGTAGTACCTGGGTATTTGATACTGGTTCAGTTGCTAACATTTGCAACTCGAAACAGGGGCTACGGATTAAGCAAAGATTGTCTAAGGACGAGGTGATGATGCACGTGGGAAATGGTTCCAAAGTCGATGTGATCGCCATTGGCACGCTACCTCTACATCTACCTTCAGGATTAGTTTTAGACCTGAATAATTGTTATTTGGTGCCAGCGTTGAGCATGAACATTATATCTGGATCTTGTTTAATGCGAGATGGTTATTCATTTAAATCAGAGAATAATGGTTGTTCTATTTATATGAGTAATATCTTTTATGGTCATGCACCCTTGATGAGTGGTCTATTTTTACCAAATCTTGATAGTAGCTAGTGATACACATGTTCATAGTATTGAAGCCAAAAGATGCAAAGTTGATAATGATAATGCAACTTATTTGTGGCACTACCGTTTAGGTCATATTGGTGTAAAGCGCATGAAGAAACTCCATTCTGATGGACTTCTGGAATCACTTGGTACTTGTGAACCATGCCTCATGGGCAAGATGACTAAAACTCCGTTCTCTGGAACAATGGAGCAAGCAACAGAGTTATTGGAAATCATACATACTGATGTATGCGATCCGATGAGTGTTGACGCTCGCGGCGGGTATCGTTATTTTCTGACCTTCACAGATGATTTGAGCAGATATGGGTATATCTACTTGATGAAACATAAGTCTGAAACATTTGAAAAGTTCAAAGAATTTCAGAGTGAAGTGGAAAATCACCGTAACAAGAAAATCAAGTTTCTACGATCTGATCGTGGAGGCGAATATTTGAGTTATGAGTTTGGACTTCATTTGAAACAAAGCGAAATAGTTTCACAACTCACGCCACCTGGAACACCACAGCGTAATGGTGTGTCCGAACATCGTAATTGTACTTTACTAGATATGGTGCGATCTATGATGTCTCTCACTGATTTACCGCTATCATTTTGGGGTTACGCTTTAGAGATAGCTACATTCAAGTTAAATAGGGCACCATCTAAATCCGTCGAGACGACACCTTATGAACTGTGGTTTGTCAAGAAACCCAAGTTGTTGTTTCTTAAAGTTTGGGGCTGCGATGCTTATGTGGAAAAGCTTCAACCTGATAAGCTCGGACCCAAATCGGAGAAATGTGTCTTCATAGGATACCCAAAGGAGACTGTTGGGTACACCTTCTATCACAGATCCGAAGGCAAGATATTTGTTGCTAAGAATGGATCCTTTCTATAGAAGGAGTTTCTATCGGAAGAAGTGAGTGGGAGGAAAGTAGAACTTGCCAAGGTAATTGTACCTTCTCCCTTATTGGAAAGTAGTTCATCACTGAAATCAGTTCCAGTGATTCCTACACCAGTAAGTGAGGAAGCTAATGATGATGATCCTGAAACTTCTGATCAAGTTACTACCGAACCTCGTAGGTCAACCAGAGTAAGATCCGCACCAGAGTGGTACGGTAATCCTGTTCTGGAAGTCATGTTACTTGACCATGACGAACCTACGAACTATGAGGAAGTGATGATGAGCCCAAATTCCGCAAAATGGCTTGAAGCCATGAAATCCGAGATGGGATCCATGTATGAGAACAAAGTGTGGACTTTGGTTGACTTGCCCGATAATCGGCAGGCCATAGAGAATAAATGGATCTTCGAGAAGAAGACTGACGCTGACGATAATGTTACTATCTACAAATCTTGAATCGTTGCGAATGGTTTTCGACAAGTTCAAGGAGTTGACTACGATGAGACCTTCTCACCCATAGCGATGCTTAAGTCCGTCTGAATCATGTTAGCAATTGCTGCATTTTATGATTATGAAATTTGGCAAATGGATGTCAAAACTGCATTCCTTAATGGATATCTTAAAGAAGAGTTGTATATGATGCAACCAGAAGGTTTCGTCGATCCAAAAGGTGCTAACAAAGTGTGCAAGCTCCAGCGATCCATTTATGGACTGGTGCAAGCCTCTCGGAGTTGGAATATACGCTTTGATAGTGTGATCAAAGCATATGGTTTTATACAAACTTTTGGAGAAGCCTGTATTTACAAGAAAGTGAGTGGGAGCTCTGTAGCATTTCTGATATTATATGTAGATGACATATTGTTGATCGGAAATGATACTGAATTTCTGAATAGCATAAAAGGATACTTGAATAAGAATTTTTCAATGAAATACCTCGGTGAAGCTGCTTATATACTGGGCATCAAGATCTATAGAGATAGATCAAGACACTTAATTAGACTTTCACAAAGCACATACATTGATAAAGTTTTGAAGAAGTTCAAAATGGATCGGGCAAAGAAAGGGTTCTTGCCTGTATTACAAGGTGTGAAGTTTAGTCAGACTCAATGCCCGACCACTACAGAAGATAGAGAGAAAATGAAAGGTGTTCCCTATGCTTCAGCCATAGGCTCTATCATGTATGCAATGCTGTGTACCAGACCTGATATGTGCCTTCTATAAGTTTAGCAGGGAGGTACCAAAGTAATCCAGGAGTGGATCACTGGACAGCAGTCAAGAACATCCTGAAATACCTGAAAAGGATTAAGGATATGTTTCTCGTATATGGAGGTGACAAAGAGCTCATTGTAAACGGTTACGTCGATGCAAGCTTTGACACTGATCCGGATGACTCTAAGTCACAAACCGGATACGTGTTTTTATTAAATGGTGGAGCTGTCAGTTGGTGCAGTTCCAAGCAGAGCGTCGTGGCGGGATCTACGTGTGAAGCGGAATACATAGCTGCTTTGGAAACAGCAAATGAAGGAGTCTGGATGAAGGAGTTCATATCCAATCTAGGTGTCATACCTAGTGCATCGGGTCGAATGAAAATCTTTTGTGACAATACTGGAGCAATTGCCTTGGCAAAGGAATCCAGATTTCACAAGAGAACCAAGCACATCAAGAGACGCTACAATTCCATCCGCGATCAAGTCAAGGAGGGAGACATATAGATTTGCAAGATACATACGGATCTGAATGTTGCAGACCCGTTGACTAAGCCTCTCTCACGAGCAAAACATGATCAGCACCAAGACTCCATGGGTGTTAGAATCATTACAATGTAATCTAGATTATTGACTCTGGTGCAAGTGGGAGTGTCGGTGTCAAAACCGGTGGATCTCGGGTAGGGGGTCCCGAACTATGCGTCTAGGCGGATGGTAACAGGAGGCAAGGGACACGATGTTTTACCCAGGTTCGGGCCCTCTTGATGGAGGTAAAACCCTACGTCTTGCTTGATTAATATTGATGATATGGGTAGTACAAGAGTAGATCTACCACGAGATCAGAGAGGCTAAACCCTAGAAGCTAGCCTATGGTATGATTGTTGTCCGTCCTACGGACTAAAACCCTCCGGTTTATATAGAATTCGGAGAGGGCTAGGGTTACACAGAGTCGGTTACAATGGTAGGAGATCTACATATCCGTATCGCCAAGCTTGCCTTCCACGCCAATGAAAGTCCCTTCCGGACACAGGACGAAGTCTTTGATCTTGTATCTTCATAGTCCAGGAGTCCGGCCGAAGGTATAGTCCGGCTATCCGGACACCCCCTAATCCAGGACTCTCTCAGTAGCCCCCGAACCAGGCTTCAATGACAACGAGTCCGGCGCGCAGATTGTCTTCGGCATTGCAAGGCGGGTTCTCCAAATTCCGTGTACCCATTGAAAATGTCTGGTTTCTTGTAGCGCTCCTTGGCTTCTACGCCCAATAATGGCCGTCTTCCATGTGTCAAATGAATACGAAAAGTCAGGGTGTTTTTTTTATATTTACACCCCTAGTCGCGTGAATGAGCCGCCTATTTAAGGGGACGAGGATTTAGATCCAAACCACACCTTCTCCCCTCCGCGAGTATTCATCAGAGCGTATCCGACAGAGGTCCATTCTATCATGGCCGGCTGCCGCAGCTCCTCCTCTCACCCTTCCAGCCCTCAGCCTGGAGATTGGAAGAGGTGCTCCATCCCGCACAGCGAGCTAGCAATGCTCCAGACCAAGGGATTTCTCCCCCCGGCCTATATGGTCCCGGTTCGAGCCGGACTTGCCACCTATAATGGCGGAGAGCAAGCAGAGAGCATCCCCAATCCCTCCAAAGGAGAACGGGTATGCCTTGTCCCTTACTTAATAAGAGGTCTCGGATTTCCGATTCATCCATTTCTCCGGGGGCTCCTGGAGTTCTATGGCCTCCAGCTGCACGACCTCACGCTTGCCTCCATATTGCATATCGCGGGCTTCGTAGCCCTTTGCGAGCTATTTTTGGGCTGCGAGGCTCATTTCGCGCTGTGGAAAAGGCTATTCTGCCTTGTGCCCCGTTCTAAGAAGGGGTCAATATATCAAGTGGGCGGAGCCGAAGTGTGGCGCATCGCCGTGATCGGATATCTATCCGGAACCCCAAAGAAGGCGTCCGAAGACTGGCCTTCAGAATGGTTTTATATATAGGACGTCCCGCTGCCGGATCCTGTCCGGATCGGCCTCCCTGAGTTTCACAGTGCTCCCCTAAAGAAGCGCCTCAGCTGGCATCCACGGAGCCCTCAGAGGGAAAGCGACAATGACGTTCTTTACCTGATGGGCCGGATAAGATTGTTAGCTCATTCCGGACTTACCATGATCGGGGTCATGGCCGCATGCATCATGCGAGGGGTGCAGCCGCTTCAGTATAGAGGCCGCCCCATGTGGGACTTCAACGGGGAGGAGGACGCCACCCGCCACGGCCGTAAGGGGCTGGATTCGGCCGCCGCTCTAATAAAGATCTTGTCCACTTTGTACAAGGGAGAAGAGGAGGAATTTCTCCGCGTCAACCCTCAGGGTGGATTTTCTATGTACAATCCCCCAAGTTGGGTAAGTGGACACTTTTACTTGCCCATCCGTTTTACATTCCTATTGTTAAATATTCAGTCTAACGACTTCAACGCAGGAACTGCGCCAGGCAGTTAAAGAAATAAACAGCCCTCCTCCACAACCCGAGGATCCGGGACGGTTCCTCGACCCGGCCTCTCAAGAGGATCCGGACTTGTCTGTGGAGCTGATTGATGTTGTGTTTCATCAATTGAGCAAGGACAATGCCTTGGTGGCCATTACGGCCGATTACCCAGGGCTACTCCCAGCCTCACAGGCAACTGAGACCGAAGTCCCAGCACTTTGAAAAGAGATCTATCCTCGCGTGTTTTCGAGTGCCGTATGACAACCGTGTTTTGTAGGGGAGGTCCCTGAGACGGGAGGCCAAGCCTGCGGCAACTAGCCAACGAGGGGCGGCAAGGCCCCGCGGGCTGAAAAGAAGTGTGGTCCGGACTGAGACGTCGGTGCAAAGGTATAGCGCGCCATCTTATTCCCAGGTGTTATTCCTTCAAGGCATACTAACGCTCGTGCTCTCTTCAGGACGAAGAGACCTCGCCGGACTATATCCGGAGAGGATGCCAATCGTGCCTCCACCAGCCAGGTTCCAAAGCCTGGTCCGGACGCGGAGGGGAACACGAGGCGCGCACTGGACACTCCTCCGACAGAGGATGTGGACAGACTGTCTGCCACCAATTCTGAGGTGGAGAGTGCCATGAACCACAGGCGTCGTCGGACAGTTCTTCGTGACACTTGTTTCTCCCAAGAGGCATTGGATGCCTTCAATTCGGGAGATGCGTACCTCCGTGCCGCTCAAAATGGTCTAGCCAGAGCCACGGAGCAATATGTAAAAGACATACGGGTAAGAAAATTTTGGTAATTATATATATACCAGTAGCCCCCGAGACTTGAAACAGTTAGAATAACTGATTTAAGGATCATTTGCTATGCAGGTTCTTACAGAAAAGAATACCCTACTATCCCAGGAGCTGGAAGAGTGCAAAGCCCAACTTGAGGCCGCACTAGCCGTGGCAGGGGAGCCCAAGGAGACCCCCTCTGGTAATATACGCTTCGAAAGATAAGTATTTTGCGAAGTGTGGCGTGGGTGCAAATCTGACAAATGGAATTGTAGATGGCGCCGGATTAAATCCGGAAGAGCAACAACTCCGACGCCAGCTAAAGGCTGGTGAGAGCATGCTGACAAAGGTGAGGCGGGAGAAAAACGATCTCCAAGATGCCAACACCAAGCTGGGCGTTGAACTGAAGGATGTTCGTGCCCAGCTGTTGGACTCCGTGAAGTAGAATCAGCGGCTTCGATGCGGCATATATAGTAAGTGCTTAAACAAACTTTGAGAAAAGAGTTCGGCGAGGAAGTCGACTAACAGAGTAATGTCTGTAGGTATGCTAACAGGTCATCCTGCGGAGGAAATGCCCGATTCTACGGGTGACCTTCTTCCCGAGCTCTCACAACTGCACGAGCGAGTTCGGCAGGTGATGCAAAGCGTCGCCCAGGCCTTGTGGCCATCTGTCTCCATGCCCGAAGGCCTTGGAGAGCTTGTAGAGAAGCTGAAGGGAGTGCGGCGGCGCTTCCGATTGTGGAAGATGTCTGCCTGCCGTCAAGGCGCCAGGGAGGCCTGGGCCATGGTGAAGATGCGGTACATGAAGGCTGACCCAAACCACATGGCCGAGGTCAGACCCGTGGGGCCCGATGGGAAGGAGATCCCTGTGAGCTTAGTATACGGCCAAGTAGAATTGGCCGCAAAGTATTCCCAACATGACTGTAAACTAGACAGCCTGTTAGATGGTCTTGAAGACGAATACAATCAGTCAGATTGACTATGTAATTATAATTGACATGTGTAATGCCTTCTAGCCGGATTGTAGATCGTTTGTCATGGCCGACCTTTTCGCTTCAACCTCGGGACCTGACGGTCCGGAGTGTGTCCGAATACCCTCACGGTTATATAAGAACCGGGGTATGCATGGAGACCAGGCATAGGGGTCATTAGTGCTTGAATAGACAAGTACCCAACTAGTTATGTTATATTACATGGTTAGTAAGAAACATCTTCCAGGGAGAATAGTTCCGTTAGGGGTTCCTTTCCCTGGGAGGCATGCCCTAAAGTGCATGTCCATTCTGCGGAAATAGACGCAGGAAAAACATCTGGGGGCGTATAGATAAATAAGTGAAAAAAGGATCATCTTTAGCTCACCGACCGAATATTCCCTTAAGAACGCTAGCTTTCGGCTTCACCCAGTCTGAGGTACACATCCGGCTGACCCGGCAGTAACAATCACATAGGTGCTCCCTTTACCACCTAGCCGAACAATCGGGAACGTAGGGGTAAGCACAGGAGCCAGGCAACCCAGCTTGGCCAAAACTTAAGTCATATTGATGCATATAATGGTGAATAAAAGGTACATGCAGAAGTGTGACACATGTGTTGGGCATGAAGCCCGTATAAATAAGCTTCTGTTTAAGGAAGCCCCCAGGTTTAATGAGCGCGGATAGCGCATCACTGTATGAGCCTTTAAAGGCTATAAGAGAGAGAGAGAGAGAGAGAGAGAGAGGAGAAGGAGAGAAATGTAAGACAGAAAGTATATAAAAATGGACAGAGGAAGGAGACGAACACAGAGTCCGGCGCTAGGCGTAGAATCTTCGGAGACGGGCTGCGTTCCATGGGTTCGACTCGAGTCGGTTATCCGATGCATCTCGCAGGCGGTACGCTCCACCAGTCAGGACTTGGTCAATTATGAAGGGACCTTCCCACTTGGGCTTGAGTTTGTCCTTTTTCTTATCCGGCAGGCGTAGAACTAATTCGCCAACGTTGTAATTTTTGGCCCGTACTTCTCTGCTTTGGTATCTTCGAGCCTGCTGTTGATAAAATGCGGAACGGGCTTTTGCCACGTCACGCTCTTCCTCCAAGGCGACCAAACTGTCCTGCCGATCGAGCTCAGCTTCTCTTTCTTCGTACATGCGCACTCGAGGTGAGTCATGAATTATGTCGCAGGGCAAAACTGCCTCTGCGCCGTACACCATGAAGAATGGTGTGTATCCGGTGGTGCGATTCGACGTGGTCCGCAACCCCCAGAGTACGGAGTCGAGCTCCTCTACCCAGTGCGTATTAGATTCCTTAAGGGACCGCACTAATCTGGGTTTGATGCCGCTCATGATAAGACCATTTGCACGTTCGACCTGACTGTTAGTTTGTGGGTGATAGACGGAAGCATAATCGAGCTTGATGCCCATGTTTTTGCACCAGAGTTTTACCTCATCGGCCGTAAAGTTCGTGCCGTTATCAGTGATGATGCTGTGGGGACGCCATAACGGTGTACAACCCCGGATATAAAGTCTATCACCGGTCCGGATTCGGCCGTCTTAACAGGCTTGGCTTCTATCCATTTGGTGAACTTATCCACCATGACCAGTAAGTATTTTTTCTTGTGGGTTCTGCCTTTAAGGGGTCCAACCATGTCAAGCCCCCAGACCGCGAAGGGCCAAGTGATGGGGATAGTTTGGAGGGCGGTGGGTGGCATATGGCTATGGTTTGCAAAAAGCTGGCAACCGACGCATCGTTGGACTAAGTCTTGGGCGTCTGCCCGGGCCGTCGGCCAATAAAAGCCTGTACGGAAGGCCTTGCTTACAAGGGACCGAACTGCAGCGTGATGACCACCGAGTCCGGCATGAATTTCAGCCAGGAGGTTCCGCCCTTCCTCTTCGGAGATGCACCTTTGAAGGACTCCAGTAGCGCTTTTCTTATAAAGATCTCCCTCATGGACTTTATAGGCTTTAGATCGCCGCACTATGCAGCGTGCCTCATTTTGGTCCTCGAGGAGTTCCTGCGTAGTAAGGTAGGCGAGGAATGGTTCTATCCACGGGGCGATGATGGCCATTTGTCAGGACCCTGATTCCAAGTCACATCGATCTAGCCGGTAACACCTCATATCACTTTGCAGCCTCACGCATGGTATTCCCACGGGTGTCGCCTTACCATGGTCCGGGACCATTTGCGCCTTTTGGCTCACGTATATGATAGTGTCGCTAGCATCCATATGACAGAGAACCCGGGCCGACATGGCTAGTCGTGAACCCAAAGCGGCACTAACCTATGGGGACAGGCATACATGAATCACATCGAGCATGTCGGTCAGCAGCGTGTGAATCCGGGCTGTAGCACTGGGCTAACAGGACTCCGGGAACCCGGGCTGTAGCAGGCTAGGCAGGACTCCGGATGTCACCGCGTGAAATTTCCCCGAAGGGACAGACACAGGAACGAAGTGAAACACATGCCGGCCAGTCAAGTGTCATGAGCAGTAGTGCTGGGCTAGCAGGACTCCGGTGAACCGGGCTGTAGCGGACTACTATGGCTCATGGAAGTACAAGACTACATTTCCCCATAAGAGAGGCTACCAGAGATAAACAACTAGATTGTCGGATCCCACACATACCAAGCATTTCAATCATACACAAATATGCTCGATATGTGTAAATACAACATGGTATCACAACATAACTCTACAACTCAAGTATTTATTCATTAGGCTCCGAGGAGCGAGATATTACAAACATGGGTCTCATGACCCAACAATCATAGCATACAAATCAAAGCACATGCGGAAGCTTAACATGTCTGAGTACAGACATCTACAAATGAAAGAGGCTAAGAAGCCTGACTATCTACCAGATCCTGCCGAGGGCACAAGATCGTAGCTGAGGTATCAAGCTAACGTCGAAGTCCACGCGGAACTACTAGCGAGACGGAAGTCTCTCTCTCTCTGCAAAACATAAATTAAGCAAACGTGAGTACAAAGGTACTCAGCAAGACTTACATTAGAACTAGCTACATATGCATCGGTATCAACAAGGGGGGGTGGTGGAGTTTAACTACAGCAAGCCAGCTTTGACTCAATGGCTAACCTGAACTACGATTGCAAGCAACTCTTTCGAGGTGGCTCACACGAGTCCACATATTCACCATTCAATACACCACTATGGATCCACTCCCGTCTCCCTACGAGAAGGCCATCCATAGCACTCACACTTATCTTGCGAGTTTTAGAGTATCCACTTTCACTTGTCTATGAACTGTTATAGGCAACCCAGAAGTCCATTACCGCGGACACGGCTATTCGAATAGATGATGTTAACCCTGCAGGGGTGTACTTCTTCACACACGCTCTCACCACTTACCGCCGTTAACACGACATGTACTCGGCAACCTTCAAGAGGAAGCCCAACGAGGGTGTCGGCCACGGCCTACCTAAACACTCAAGTCTCTAGTCCAGGTTTATCGCCTATCCAGGTTCCATCCGCAGGGAGTCCGGCCGAGGTTTCCACATACGGCCCCGAACGATGTGAACAGGGTTCCCGAGACACCAAACGGGCGCCCGGTACACCGTGCCATGGTGTATCTACCGCAGCATAGCCCACCCCTAGGGTCAGCGCTACGCACGGCCGCCAACACATATCCTATAAACACCAGAAACTAGTTGCAACTCCTGGACAGAGGACAAGGGTGATCAACAAGCCGAGAGGGTCCATTGGTTTCGGGCCCAATGCGTGGTAGTAACTGTTTCATGGATCACAAACACAGAACTCAGATCCTAAGGACGGCTTCAATGAGACAACCCACCATGTACTCCTACATGGCCTCTCACCGCTACCTTTACCAAATCGTGTTCACACACTTAGCTCTCAACAGTAGGACATGTTTACACACCTCCGATTCATCCCCGATGAATCAGACCTGACTCAACTCTAAGCAGTAACAGGCATGACAAACAAGCATGAATGAGTAGGCACATCAGGGCTCAAACAACTCCTACTCATGCTAGTGGGTTTCATCTATTTACTGTGGCAATGACAGGTCATGCAGAGGATAAGGGGTTCAACTACCGCAGCAAGTAACAGAGGAATCGTGTTGTCCTAATGCAGTAAAAGAGAGCAGGAGTAGGAGAGTGGGATTGTATCGGAATGCACAAGGAGGTTTTGCTTTCCTGGCACTTCTGAAGATATCATTGGGTCTTCATCAGTGTCAACGATCACAGCGTCGGTACAACATCTATCGAGAGGGGACAACCACCGGCAACAGAGAAAGAACACAATCAATGCAATGCACAACATGATGCATGACAATGACATGGCAATATGTTGTTGATTGAGCTAATGCAACTAGCAACACAATTAAATGAAGTTGGTTTGAACCCAAGTTCAAATTCAAACTCCACATGTGGTTATTTAAATACCATTCATTTGATTTGTCCTAAACAGTGGCCTTAAGTTGTTCTAACATGCATGAAAATGGTACAGATGGATTCCTTGAATTTTTCTGATAGTTTTTCATATATAATTTATCTTATTTGGAGTTACGGTTTAATTTCTATGATTTTTAGAAGTTTTGGGCATTTTTTGAATTTTATAAATCATTTATGACTTATTTTAATTCCAGAAAACAAATACTACGTCAGCATTGAGTAAGCATGACGTCAGCAAGTCAACTGCGGCTGGCCGGGGTCAAACCTGAGTTGTGGGTCCCACATTCCATGTCACTATGCTGATTAGGTTTAGATTTAAACTAATCCAAAACTTAACAGGGACAGACGCGGTGGAGGTGCTCGGGAATCGCCCACAGGGCTCGGTTCGAGGTGTGCTTGGGCTCGTTGGAGAGCCCTTGCTGACGCGCGTCGAACGGTGGTGGTGGCCGGGCCTGTGGTTGCCGAAACCGACGACGGCGAGCTCGTGAGCGGCGGCCGGAGCTCGGGTGCGGTCTGGTTCGGCGCTGCTGCTCACAAACGAGCGAGCTGAGGCACTGGGGGTGCTCTACGGGTCGCGGCAAGCACAACGGGTGCACGCCCGTGACCAAATGGTCACCAGGGCTTCGCCGGCGACGAGCCCGCGCGACGGTGGCTGCTATTAGCAAGGGGGCGGTGCCTACGGCAATCAAACAGAGGCGGAGTTAGGGGGGAAATGACCGGGGGCTCACAGCGGTTGCAACGGGGGCCTCGGCGAGCTCGAGGAGGGGCTAGTGACGTCGGAAGGTCGCCGGCGATCTCGGGGCAGAGGCGGCGAAGATGGCGGTGCAGAGGGTGATGCAGGGCTTCCCGACCCGCGCGGCTCGGCGAGGAGGAGTAGGGCGATGGGGCGGTTCTTCTAGACACGGCGGAGAGGCGGGGCAGTGGCTCTGGCTGCGGTGAACGGCGTTGGTGGCAGTGGGCATGCTCGGCCATGGGGGGGGACAGAGAAGCAAGGGGGAGGGAGGTCCAGAGAGCAAGGGAGAAGTGAGAGGGGGGTCGGGGAGGTGGCGTGCCTCTCGTGGAGGCGTCCAGGCCCTCGGCGGCAAGCAGGAGCTGGCGAGGCGCATGCCAGCGTGCCGCGGCCACGCTCTCCTGTCCTCCTGGTGGGAGGTAGCAGGTGACTGGCAGGGGCCAGTGGGCTGGGCCTGCCTGCTGGGTTGCTGCTGCAGGTAGGTGGCCCAGGTTAGCCTCTGTTCTTTCCTATTTTTATTTCTCTTTTCTATTTTCTGTAATTGTGTTTGGCTTTATTAAAAATACTTAGGCACACTCAAAAATCACCAAACTGCTCATGGCCAGTGTTTGGAATATATCCAACATGGAACATTTTAGTTTAGGATTATTTGGACATTTTAAATATTTTATAGTATTTAAGTGCCCAAATTCAAATACAATAAGATTTAATTCAAAAATCCATAATGGCCTAGAAATATGTGCACGACTTTTGGCAGAGGTTTTCACCTTTAACAAAAATCATGAACTTTTCTAAAGGGCAATTGGGATCATTGAAAATATATTTTTATTGAACCTAGTTGAATTCATTTGGTGCTAGGGTTTCAACAATCCCCATTTCAAGTTTCATGAAATTTAAACATGGTACATGGATGCAAAGCCACTAGTTACAAGAAAACTCTAGGGCTGTGACACCATTATTACGTGGGCTGAAGGTGTTATTTCATTGGCAGAGCCTCCAATTATGTCAGAGTGTTCGGTGTCGGGCAGTGCGGTTGGGTCCGGGCTGTTATTGCCGGGTTCCCCTTCCCATACTACGGATGGCTTGAACAGGCTTTCCAAGAATATGTTGGGGGGACTACATCGCGTTTTGAGCTGATGCATGCCAGGACATCTACCGCCTGATTATTTTCCCGGGCTATATGGTGAAATTCGAGCCCTTCGAACCGAGCTGTCATTTTTAGGACGGCGTTGCGATAAGCTGCCATTTTTGGATCCTTGGCATCAAAGTCTCCATTTATTTGGGATATTGCGAGGTTCGAGTCCCCGCGCACCTCTAGGCGTTGAATGCCCATGGATACTGCCATCCGGAGACCATGTAAAAGGGCCTCATATTCGGCTGCATTGTTGGAGTCTGTGTACATTATCTGGAGTACGTATTGAGCTGTGTCTCCTGTGGGGGACGTCAAAACGACACCAGCCCCTAGATCGGCCAACATTTTGGAGCCGTCGAAGTGCACAACCCAGTTTGAATATGTGTCGTACTCTTTAGGGAGTTCGGCCTCCGTCCATTCGGCCAAAACTTGCGACTTGATAGCTCGCCGTGGCTTGTAAGTTATGTCGAACGGGAGGAGCTCAATGGCCCATTTTGCAATCCGGCCCGTCGCGTCGCGGTTGTTTATACTATTGTTAAGTGGCACTTCCGAGGCTACTGTTATTGAACACTCTTGAAAGTAGTGTCGCAGCTTCCGGGATGCCATAAATACCGCGTACGCAATCTTTTGATAATGCGGGTACCGTGACTTGCACGGAGTAAGGACAGTGGACACATAGTAGACTGGCTTTTGAAGGGGGAATTTGTGTCCGTCCGTTTCTCGTTAGACGACGAGCACTGCGCTTACGACCTGATGGGTTGCTGCGATGTATAATAGCATTGGTTCGCCAATGTTTGGCGCGGCCAGGACTGGGTTTGTATTCAAGGCCGGATTGTCCCAAAATTTTATTTCGGTTTTCCAGGCGCTTTCCATCGCACAGTACTTTCGTACTATGGACGCCAAGTCAGCGAAGCGTGTAATATCGCGGTGACTTATGGCGTTGAGGATTCCCTTGTCCGTGCAATTATTGTAGAAGAATGAAATTGCGTCTTCCTCGCGGCAGTCCTTTATCCTGTTCATAACCAGGAGGAATCTGGCCTAGTAATGATGTACTGTTTCTTCGGGCTCTTGCCTAATTTGAGATAGATCGCTTATGTACGGGTGGGTGGGTGGAATCAAATCCGAAACCTCACCCAATCTGAGACCCAGGGGCCAAGGAGTTTCCGAACTCGGAAGTTTGGATTCTTCGATGCTGTCCAATGAATATAGCCCGTCGCCCAACTTTAAGTTCAGGTCTTGAGTGATGTCCTCCCCTCCGTGGGTATCCGGCTTGGAGGGATCGGGAATCCGTACATAGCTAGTCCTTAGGATAGATGAAGGGTCGTCGCACCGTCCCTCTACCACGGCGACGTGATGGGTGACCTGGGGAGAGTTAATCTCTCTCAGATCGGGTTTAGGCCCAATCTGGTCGTAAACCGTAGCGACTCCCAGGGCGGCGAAGCGATCCAAGAGCTCATTTAGGGAAGAGAGCTCCATTGGATCTAGCTGCTCGGCAAATTCCGAGCTGACGTGAAGATTGCTTTCGATGACTCGAGAGGTCATCGTCGGCGCAGCGGCCGAACGGGCGGTCATAAGGAAACCACCTAGCCTAAGAGTCTGGCCGACAGCTAAAGCTCCCTTAGCAACGGTGCCGTCTTTAAAGACGGGATGAGGCATCCTTCCTGATGGCGACGGCACAGAGGAACTCTCAATGAAAGCACCAATGTCGGTGTCAAAACCGGCGGATCTCGGGTAGGGGGTCCCGAACTGTGCGTCTAGGCGGATGGTAACAGGAGGCAGGGGACACGATGTTTTACCCAGGTTCGGGCCCTCTTGATGGAGGTAAAACCCTACATCCTGCTTGATTAATATTGATGATATGGGTAGTACAAGAGTAGATCTACCACGAGATCAGAGAGGCTAAACCCTAGAAGCTAGCCTATGGTATGATTGTTGTCCGTCCTACGGACTAAAACCCTCCGGTTTATATAGACACCGGAGAGGGCTAGGGTTACACAGAGTCGGTTACAATGGTAGGAGATCTACATATCCGTATCGCCAAGCTTGCCTTCCACGCCAAGGAAAGTCCCTTCCGGACACGGGACGAAGTCTTCAATCTTGTATCTTCATAGTCCAGGAGTCCGGCCGAAGGTATAGTCCGGCTATCCGGACACCCCCTAATCCAGGACTCCCTCAGGGAGACTGAGGGAAATATGCCCTAGAGGCAATAATAAAGTTGTTATTTATATTTCCTTATATCATCATAAATGTTTATTATTCATGCTAGAATTGTATTAACTGGAAACTTAGTACATGTGTGAATACATAGACAAACAGAGTGTCACTAGTTTGCCTCTACTTGACTAGCTCGTTGAATCAATGATGGTTATGTTTCCTAACCATAGACATGAGTTGTCATTTGATTAATAGGATCACATCATTAGAGAATGATGTGATTGACTTGACCCATCCGTTAGCTTAGCATGATGATCATTTTGTTTGTTGCTATTACTTCCTCCATAACTATACATGTTCCTATGACTATGAGATCATGCAACTCCCGAATACCGGACTAACACTTTGTGTGCTACCAAACATCACAACGTAACTGGGTAATTATAAAGGTGCTCTACAGGTGTCTCCGATGGTGTTTGTTGAGTTGGCATAGATCAAGATTAGAATTTGTCACTCTGATTGTCGGAGAGGTATCTCTGGGCCCTCTCGGTAATGTACATCACAATAAGCCTTGCAAGCAATGTAGCTGATGAGTTAGTTACGGGATGTAGCATTACGGAATGAGTAAAGAGACTTGTCGGTAACGAAATTGAACTAGGTATGGAGATACCGACGATCGAATCTCGGGCAAGTAACGTACCGATGACAAAGGGAACAACGAATGTTGTTATGTGGTTTGACCGATAAAGATCTTCATAGAATATGTAGGAACCAATATGAGCATCCAGGTTCCACTATTGGTTATTGACCGGAGATGAGTCTCGGTCATGTCTACATTGTTCTCGAGCTCGCAGGGTCCGCACGCTTAACGTTCGGTGATGATCGGTATTATGAGTTTATGTGTTTTTCTATACTGAAGGTAGTTCGGAGTCCCAGATACGATCATGGACATGACGAGGAGTCTCGAAATGGTCAAGCCATAAAGATCGATATATTGGATGGCTATATTCGGACACCGGAAGTATTCCGGTGATTTCGGAGAAAACCGGAGTGCCGGAGGGGTTACCGGAACCTCCCGGGGAAGTATTGGGCCTTAGTGGGCCTTAGGGGAGAGAGAGGGCAGCAACCCGGGAGGTGGGCGCCCCCCCCCCAAGGGGAGTCCCAATAGGACTAGGGGAGGGGTGTGGCCCCTCTTTCCCTCTCCCTCTCACTCTCTTTCCTTCCCCCTTCCTCCTTCCTAGTAGGACTAGGAAAGGATGAATCCTACTCCTACTAGGAGGAGGATTCCTCCTATCCTTGGGCACCACTAGGGCCGGCCGGCCTCCCCCTTGCTCCTTTATATATAGGGGCAGGGGGCACCCTAGAACACACAAGTTGATTGTTCCAAGCCGTGTGCGGTGCCCCCTCCACTATAATCCACCTCAGTCATATCGTAGTGGTGCTTAGGCGAAGCCCTGTTCCGGTAGCAACATCATCACCGTCATCACGCCATCGTGCTGACGAATCTCTCCCTTGAAGCTCTATTGGATCGTGAGTTCGCGGGACATCACCGAGCCGAACATGTGCATATCGTGGAGGTGTCGTGCCTTCGGTGCTGAGATCGGTCGATCGTGAAGACGTACATGTTGGGGATCATAGCAGAAATTTAAAATTTTCTACGCATCACCAAGATCAATCTATGGAGTAATCTATCAACGAGGGGAAGGAGAGTGCATCTACATACCCTTGTAGATCGCTAAGCAGAAGCGTTCAAGTGAACGGGGTTGATAGAGTCGTACTCGTCGTGATCCAAATCATCGATGATCCTAACGCCGAACGGACGGCACCTCCGCGTTCAACACACGTACGGAACGGAGACGTCTCCCACGCCTTGATCCAGCAAGGAGGAGGGAGAGGTTGAGGAAGAGAGTCCAACAGCAGCACGAGAGCGTGGTGGTGATGGAGCTCGTGGTTCTCCAGCAGGGCTTCGCCAAGCACTATGGAGGAGGAGGAGGTGTAGGAGGAGGGAGGGCTGCGCCAGGTTCAAGGGTGTGGCCGCCCTCCCACCCCTCCACTATTTATAGGTGGGGAGAGAGGGGGCCGGCCCCCTTAGATCCCATCTAGGGTTGGGGCAGCGGCCAAGGGGGGAGGAGTGCCTCCCAAGTCAAGTGGAGGCCCTCCCCCTTAGGGTTTCCCCTCTCCCATGCGCATGGGCCTTGGGGGGGCTGGTGCCCTTGGCCCATTAAGGTTAGGGCGCCCCCCTACAGCCCATGCTGCCGTATTGGACGTGGTGGAACATTTTCCGGACCTCCGGACCCCTCCGGAACCTTCCGGAAGCTTCCCGGTACAATACCGGGAAAAACCGAACTTTTCCCGGAACCCGAACAACAACTTTCCATATATAAATATTTACCTCCGGACCATTCTGGAACTCCTCATGACGTCCGGGATCTCATCCGGGACTCCAAACAACATTCGGTAATCACATACAAGTCTTCCTAATAACCCTAGCGTCATCGAACCTTAAGTGTGTAGACCCTATGGGTTCGGGAACCATGCAGACATGACCGAGACAACTCTCCGGCCAATAACCAACAGCGGGATCTGGATACCCATGTTGGCTCCCACATGTTCCACGATGATCTCATCAGATGAACCACGATGTCGAGGATTCAATCAATCCCGTATTCAATTCCCTTTGTCTAGCGGTATTGTACTTGCCCGAGATTCGATCGTCGGTATCCTGATACCTTGTTCAATCTCGTTACCGGCAAGTCTTTTTACTCGTTCCGTAACACATCATCCCGTGATCAACTCCTTGGTCACATTGTGCACATTATGATGATGTCCTACCGAGTGGGCCCAGAGATACCTCTCCGTTTACACGGAGTGACAAATCCCAGTCTCGATTCGTGCCAACCCAATAGACACTTTCGGAGATACCTGTAGTGAACATTTATAGCCACCCAGTTATGTTGTGACGTTTGACACACCCAAAGCACTCCTACGGTATTCGGGAGTTGCACAATCTCATGGTCTAAGGAAATGATACTTGACATTAGAAAAACTCTAGCAAACGAACTACACGATCTTGTGCTAGGCTTAGGATTGGGTCTTGTCCATCACATCATTCTCCTAATGATGTGATCCCATTATCAACGGCATCCAATGTCCATGGTCAGGAAACTGTAACAATCTATTGATCAACGAGCTAGTCAACTAGAGGCTTACTAGGGACATGGTGTTGTGTATGTATCCACACATGTATCTGAGTTTCCTATCAATACAATTCTAGCATGGATAATAAACGATTATCATGAACAATGAAATATAATATAATAATAACTAATTTATTATTGCCTCTAGGGCATATTTCCAACAGTACGAATACATCAACCGCATTGTCATAACGCTTCTGCTTATGGTCTACGAGGGTACATAGACGATACTCTCCCCTCTCGTTGCTATGCATCACCATGATCTTGCGTGTGCGTAGGAAATTTTTTGAAATTACTGCGTTCCCCAACATGAAGAACTGTCGCAATGGTGCATACTCAGGGAGAACACTTGTACCTTGAAATTTAGTGGGAGATCATCTTATAATGCTACCACCGAACTAAGCAAACTAAGATGCATAAAGGATAAACATCACATGCAATCAAATATAAGTGATATGATATGGCCATCATCATCTTGTGCCTTTGATCTCCATCTCCCAAGCACCGTCATGATCACCATCGTCACCGGCTTAACACCATGATCTCCATCATCTTGATCTTTATCAACATGTCATCACATGGTCGTCTCGCCATCTATTGCTTTTGCAACTATTGCTATCACATAGCGATAAAGTAAAGAAATTATGTGGCGCTTGCATCTTATGCAATAAAAAGACAACCATGAGGCTCCTGCCAGTTGCTAATAACTTTAACAAAACATGATCATCTCATACAACAATTTATATCTCATCACGTCTGACCATATCAAATCACAACATGCCTTGCAAAAACAAGTTAGACGTCTTCTACTTTGTTGTTGCAAGTTTTACGTGGCTGCTACAGGCTGAGCAAGAACCGTTCTTACCTACGCATGAAAAACCACAACGCGGTATAGTGATTGATTTTTGATCTTCAAAAAGAACCCTGTTCATTGAATCCGATTCAATTAAAGTTGGAGAAAATGACTCCCACTAGCCACCTGTGTGTGAAGCACGTCGGTAGAACCGGTCTCGCGTAAGCGTATGCATAGTGTCGGTCCGAGACGCTTCATCCAACAATACCGCTGAATCAAGAATTAACTAGTGATGGCAAGCAATATGTATATACCCATGCCCACAACTCCTTTGTGTTCTACTCGTGCATATAACATCTACGCATAGACCTGGCTCGGATGCCACTGTTGGTGAATGCAGTAATTTAAAAAAAATCATACGCACACGCAAGATCCATCTAGGTGATGCATAGAAATGAGGGGGAAAGAGTGTTGTCCACGTACCCCCGTAGAATGTAAGCGGAAGCGTTATGACAACGCGGTTGATGTAGTCGAACGTCTTCACGATCCGACCGATCCTAGCACCGAAGGTACGGCACCTCTGCGATCTGCACACGTTCAGCTCGGTGACGTCCCATGAACTCTAGATCCAGCTGAGTGTCGAGGGATAGTTTCATCGGCACAACGGTGTGATGACAGTGATGATGAAGCTACCGGAACAAGGCTTCGCCTAAGCACTGCAACGATATGACAGAGGTGGATTATGTGGAGGGGGGCACCGCACATGGCTAAGAAAATTGTCAACTTGTGTGTCTTTGGGGTGCCCCCCTCCCCCGTATATAAAGGAGTGGAGGAGGGGGGAGGGCCGGCCCTCTATGGCGCTCCCTGGAGGAGTCCTACTCCCACCGGGAGTAGGATTCCCCCCCCCCTTCCCTAGTTGGACTAGGAAAGGAAGGAAGGGGGAGGAAGGAGGAAGGAAAGGGGGGCCGGCCCCCCACCCAATTCGGATTGGGCTTGGGGGGCCTCCTAGGCTTCCTTCTCCTCTCTCCCACTATGGCCCAATAAGGCCCATATACTTCCCGGGGGGTCCGATAACCTCCCAGTACTCCTGTAAATGCCTGAACTCACACGGAACCATTCCGATGTCCAAACATAGTCATCCAATATATCGATATTTACGTCTCGACCATTTGGAGACTCCTCTTCATGCCCGTGATCGCATCCGGGACTCCGAACAACCTTCGGTACATCAAAACACATAAACTCATAATACCGATCATCACCGAACATTAAGCGTGCGGACCATACGGGTTCGAGAACTATGTAGACATGACCGAGACTCATCTCCAGTCAATAACCAATAGCGGAACCTGGATGCTCATATTGGTTACTACATATTCTACGAAGATCTTTATCGGTCAAACCGCATAACAACATACGTTGTTCCCTTTGTCATCGGTATGTTACTTGCCCGAGATTAGATCGTTGTATGAAAACCGTCATAAATGTGTAAAACGTCTGCAATGACGGATGCATCAAACACAGTTCAGGTTTTAGTTGCGTGTGCGATGAACGGCATACGGTTCAGTTCAATGAACTGTTTGCGATGAGGAGGAACAAAAGAAACGGGCAGCCAGATGAAGGCGTGTGCGATACACAGCATACGGTTCACTTGGATGAACTGTTTGTGATTAGGCAACACAAAATAAACGGTCAGCCAGATCAAAGGTGTGTGCGATATACGGCATGCGGTTCACTCGGATGAACTGTTTGCGTTGAGACATGAGAACAGAAATGGTTCAACTTAACAAGATGTGTGTGATACGCGGCAAACAGGTCTGTAATCAGAAATGTGTATGAAGACCGATAATAACACGGTTGCTGCTAATAAGACATGTGTGTTGTGCGATGGGATTGCATACAGAACAACATATATATATATACACACACACTTATAAGGACATGCTTGCATAACCAAATTAAACATCCACTTACATAGGTGGCTACTACAACCATGGCATTTGCACACAGCAAAGTAAACTATTACATGCATAATTACATAGGTGGCTACTACACACATGACATTTTCACACACACCAATAAAGTAAACTATATATTACATGCATGATTAACTAGCATAAATGATCATCTGATCATCATCTACTTCTTGTGACGCTTGCTCTTCTTGTGGCTCGATCTGGGCTCGTCGATTTGGGTAACGAGGCACTTCCTCATGTCAACGATCCACCGGTGGATCTCGTAGCATGTGTACATGCTCTTGGCCGTGAACCTGAGGTGAGGTTCATCCAGTTTCCGCATCCAGGCCTTGTGCCAAGATACGGGACGTGTTCTCTAGGCATCCTGCTTCATCTTTTCGTAGTAGGGGTCGATGATGGCCAAGGCGAGTTCGACCAGGGAGTCCTGCTTCGTGCTGCCCCAGACCCTGTAGTGGTCACGGATTTCGACAAGGTTCTTGCAGGCCAAGCCTGTAACACTGAGCGCTTTTACATCGTCTTTGGTATCCACCGTGGCGAACTTGTAGTCGGTGATGTTGACAAACCTGTTGAAACGGTCGCAAGGCTCTGTGGCCATGCAGTAGTGGTAGATGAGGACATGATGGCGCACGCACAACTGGGCGACAGCAACCTTCTGATCTATGCTGGGACGACCGGTGGTGTACTGGAGGTCGATGCCGACCACCTTGTACTTGTCTCCAGCAAGCAACTGCTCAACGTTGTTGATGTAGTCGTCCACCACGGCCGGGTCGATGGTGTACACCACCGAGAGATCCGTCTGCCTCGTGTGGGTCTCCACTCTATGCTCGCCGAACTCCATTGGAGCGTCGCCGAACATCCCCTCTCTATGTGTCGTCGTGGGTGCGCTTGTTGTGTTGTGGGGCGCGATCGAAAGGTTGAATAGGCTAAGGTTATAATGGCCGCGGGAATTAAAGGGGAAGCCGGGCGGCCAGGAATATCGGCAGGCCCCGATGGCAGTTCCAATTTGTAGCGCGTAACTCCATCGTGCCGCACGTAACTGTATCATGTGGCAACATGCGCGGCACAACCGCATGCATATGGGCCCCCGACGTGATCGTGCACATGCCCAACCGCTAGCAGAGCGTGCGCGGAGGGACGCGAGCAAAGCGCTCCACGGTCGCCTCAAGGAAAAGTTGTCCACAAGCTGAGCGCGTCGACAGATGCGAGCAGAGCGCGCCAACGGATGCGACAGAGCGTAACGCGGCGCCTAACAGTGAGCACAGCGCGCTGTGGCGCCTAACGGCGAGCAGAGCTTGCCGAGGGACGTGAGCAGAGGACAGCACAGTGATACGTGGCAAATAAGATGAACTGTGCAAGCGATGTCAGAGACATCAAGCACGAATCAAATTAGAGTTGCATGTGCAATACATGGCAGACAGTTGATCCATCAGGGATGTTTGTGATGGAATAAGCTGTGTGTGTTGCGGGCAAACGCTTGCTGGTGTATAACCTTAAATTTAACCAAAAAAGTGTTAATGCATGTTACAAAAATTGTATAGCTGGAAACTATGTTCAAATACGACTCCAACGATATAATCTATGGCGACATGCACTCGTATTTTATTAGTTAAATCCTACTTATAAACCAGGATGGGGATATAGTAGGTAATTAAATCGCAAACGTTTTTTTATTAACTGTGTGTGTGTGTCCTCTCATCCTCCTCTCGCACATCTTCACCCCGCTGCCGCAGACGGCTTACAGCGCAAGCTTGCGCAGCGGACGGGGGCATTCTTTTGGCCAAATGGTGGCGCCAATGAATCGTCGATGAGCCCGTTCCCACGCAACCTCACAGGTTCCCACTCAAGCTTCCCGCCCGACTCGGTGAAATCCCCCAAAATTCCAATACTTACCGGCCTGCTATAAAAACCCTCACGGCCGGCGAGTCCTGTGTCACATTTTCCCCTCCCTCCCTGTAACTTATCTTGTCTGGTTCTCCCACAATTGCCAATGGCACTGGTCTGTCATCATCGCTCAGCCATTCCACCGTCATCAAAGGACAGCTCCAGCTAGGGGGCTACACCGCGACAGCGGCGCAATCCCCAGCGTAGTGTAGTGCGTGTGGCGTCCCTGTTGGGTGTGCGCGGAACACCCACCACACGCTCCGCCGCCGCTGCCCGTCGGCAGCTGTTCCCAGCATCCGTTGCTGCCACACCACCGTCGAAAGACAGGGCCATCTCTCGCTCAGCCACCGCGGCCCCTAGGCGGGAGGTGGCCGTCGTGGCCGCCACCCCACTACCGACCACCGTGACCATCACCCGCTCCGCCACCGCGGCCCGAAGGCAGGAGGTGGTGGTCGTGACCGCCACCCCATCATCGGCCTCCGTGGCCGCCAGCCCACCGTCGACCACCGGGATCATCACCCGCTCCGCCACCGCCGCCCGAAGGAGGGGGAGGAGGTGGAGGCCCGCACGTGCGTCAGTGACCTTGCGCGCTACATCGAGTTCCTGCGGGAGGAGGAGGATCCCCTCGTCGAGCACGCAAAGAGCCTTATCGCAGTCGTGGCCACAGCACACACCGACACAGAGGCGAGGAATCGGGAGATCTACGAGCAGTCTGGCCACTTCGAGAGGGATCTTCTGGAGCGGCAGTGGGCGTTCGAGCTGGCGAGCGTCGATGAAGGTGCAACAGCGGCAGGCACCGTATTGCATTTTTCCAGGTCGTCGGTAAGCTCCTCCTCCTCTTCCTCGTACTGAGCACGCTCGGCAGAGGAGAGGCTGCTGGAAGTAGCACAAAGCCCCTCTGTGGTAGTACTAGTATTTAGGGGCTATTTTGTTCAGTTCATCTGACTATAGATGTGTGGTCGAACTGTATAGCGTACTTAAAATTACCTAGTATATATAGTTGAACTAGCTATTTCTATACATGGTTGGCAACAATTGGGGAGAAGTTTGGTCGGTTCAGCTGTCGAGTTGAACTGTTTGTATAAATTAAGAACGACTGCTTAATCTATGAATGAAATATATGCTTAATTACTGAATTTTAGTTGCAAAAATTACATAGTGCTAATGATTTCTAGCTGCATATTTTGACAAATCGCAGTGTTACAAGGATTGACAAATGGCAACGTTACTAGATCAACAAATGTAAATCTTTCCAGTTTGACAAATGGCAACATACCCAATATGACAGATGCAAATCTTACCAAATTGTTTGTACGTGGTTGCACACGTGTCATCCAGAACAACCGTTTGCGTTGAAGGGATGCACAAATCATGCACTACTCTCACTTTGCATATGGGTGTTCTATCTAAATCGTTTGCGATCAAGAGCTGCAGAAATCCTGCTCGGCACATTTTCTCTTGGCTTCCTAGGGAAGCTGTCGGTTTGCATACGGGTGTTCTAACTAAAACGTTTGCGATGAGTGTTTTATATTTAAAAGGTGAATTAAATTGCGGCTTGGGCACCATTAATGGAGAGGACGCGAGCAAGGCGGGCGGCCATGGAAATTAAAGGGCTCGCTTCCCAGTGAGCCTGCGCAGCGTATAGCTCGCACGCTTCCTGGTGAGCCTGCGCACTCGAGGACAGCTTGCACACCTCTCGGTCAGCCTACGCATCAGACGGCGCTCGCACGCCTCCTGTTCAGTCAAGGTCAAGCAGCTGTCTGCACGGCACCTCCTACAACCATTAAAACCAAGACACGTGGCGTCACATGAATGGTTAAAAGAATTTTGGATTTACTAGAATTTAAAAACCAGGGATCTCAATGTTTTGCCGGCAATCAACGGTGCCCTGGTGTTTGAAATTCATGCCCATTTATTGCATGGGACCTAAGCATGCACCCAAGGACACAGATTTGATTTTTCAACCAATTTATATGCAGTGGAGCATGTGCATGTAGTTCAAATTTGAATTATGCACATAAATGCATTGAAAACTCAGTTAATGCATAAAAATGTCCAAACGAACCCCGAAAAATCACAAAAATTCACACAACACTCCTGTTGTTCCATGTTGACACAAGAAAAAAATTGAAAGCAACAAGAGGCAATGGATATTGTTTCATCCCCAAAGGTGGGACGCTCCCTACCGAAAACCACCATGCTTGTTGTGAGAAGCTTCGGTTTGTGAGAAGCATATACCCAAATCTGCCCCAAATGGGACAAAATTTGTACCACGGCATGTTGATGCCGCTCCATGATAGCATGCCAAGTTTCATGAATTCCAGACGAGTTTTGGATTTACTAGAATTTAAAAACGAGGCATCTCAATGTTTTGTCGGCAATCAATGGTGCCCTGGTGTTCGAAATTCATTCCCATTTCTTGCATGGGAGCTAAGCATGCACCCGAGGACACAGATTCGACTTTTCAACCAATTTATATGCATTGGAGCATGTGCATGTAGTTCAAAATTGAATTATGCACATAAATGCATTGAAAACTCAGTTAATGCATAAAAATTTCCAAATGAACCCCGAAAAATCACAAAAATTCGCACAACACTCATGTTGTTCTATGTTGACAGTTGAAATTTTTTGAAAGCAATAAGAGGCAACAGATATCGTTTCGTCCCCAAAGGTGGGACGTTCCCTACCGAAAACCATCATGCTTGTTGTGATAAGCTCCGGTTTGTGAGAAGCATATACCCAAACCTGCCCCAAATGGGACAAAATTTGTATCACGGTATGTTGATGCCGCTCCATGATAGCATGCCAAGTTTCATGAATTTCAGACAAGTTTTGCATTTACTAGAATTTAAAAACCAGGCATCTCAATGTTTTGCCATCAATAAACGGTGCCCTGGTGTTTCAAATTCATTCCCATTTCTTGCATGGGACCTAAGCATGCACACAAGGACACAGATTTGATTTTTTTTCAACCAATTTATATGCACTGGAGCATGTGCATGTAGTTCAAATTTGAATTATGCACATAAATGCATTGAAAACTCAGTTAATGCATAAAAATGTCCAAATGAACCCCGAAAAATCACAATAATTCCCACAACACTCATGTTGTTCTATTTGACACTCGAAAATTTTTGAAAGCAATAAGAGGCAACGGATACCGTTTCGTCCCCAAAGGTGGGACGTTCCCTACCGAAAACCATCATGCTTGTTGTGAGAAGCTTTGATTTGTGACAAGCATATACCCAAACCTGCCCCAGATGGGACAAAATTTGTACCACGACATGTTGATGCCGCTCCATGATATCATGCCAAGTTTCATGAATTTCAGACGAGTTTTGGATTTACTAGAATTTAAAAACCAGGCATCTCAATGTTTTGTGGCCGAGTGACGGTGGCAGGATGTTTGAAATTCATTCCCATTTCTTGCATGGGACCTAAGCATGCAACCAAGGACACATATTTGATTTTTCAATAAGTTTATATGCAATGGAGCATGTGCATGTAGTTCAAATTTGAATTATGCGCATAAAATGCCTGGAAAACCCAGTTAATGTATAAAAATGTACAAATGAACCCAGAATCATTCCAATTTTTTGACGACACACCTATAGTTGCATGTTCACTGCATATAAGAGTTCTAACAATTCAAACACCATCCTTTGTAGATGTGACCCCATTACGAAAATGATCAAGATGATAAATCAAGTAGATCGCACACAGTTTATTATCACCAACCGTGTGAGATGCGGCACAAAATATCTTGGAGCACCGTCGGTCTGATGACACTTTGCGCGCCAATTTTTTGGCTTAAGCGATTCCAAATTTTCGGCGTCCGCGGAAATATCTACCTCCCTGCCCCCTCCCCCTTACCAAAAGCCACATTTCCCCTCTTTTCGCCTTCCTTTCCAAGTTGAAACCTTAACTCCTTGCTTGCAGCGCCGCCGCCTCCTCGCCGGTGACCCTCCTTCATGCTTCTCGGCCTCTCCTATCCAGGCAGGTAATCCACACCCGACCCCCATCCTCCTCCTCCTTCCACATCCCACATGCCCCGACCGCCGGCGCGACACCTTCCACCCAAATCACCGACCCCTCCACCAAATAAGCGCCGGCCTAAGCCATGGTGCACGCAGTATAGCCAGGACCTCAAGGAGCATTTGGCAGCGGAGAAGCAAATCGCGGCCGCACGCGCGGATGAGGTCGCGATGGCTACCATTCGTGCCGACCCCTAGATCTTGAAGGAGCACCTTGTCATTTTCTAGTTACATCGGTTATGCATGCTCGGTTTACCCGTTGCGTGTGCTGCTCCTATCTTTCCTTCACAAATTCTAGTGAATTGTGCTATCTAATTTTACCATGCAATCTGTTGCTCTAGTGTATATGCTCTATATGTCATGCAGTATGGTGCCCACTTATTAACTATTTTGTTAATTAGTTGTCGTCTTCAGTTAACTGTTTGGTTCAATTTTGCAAATGTGATGTTCAATTCTTCAGGCTGCAATTTTATATTGTCTTCCATGTGAGAAATAAATCGAATTTATCTTTACAAAATTGTGGGTGCATTATGTTATTGTATACCATGTGAGGAATAAATTGAATTTGGTTGTAGTAAATACATGAGAAACAAATACAATTGCTACAATTGGCTGTAGTTAACTGTTTGGTCAATTGTCTGATCTTTTATTAGGAGTATGTTATATTGTGCAATGTGGTGCTCAGTTAATGTTTGGTTCATTTGTTGTGGTGTTTAGTTAACTGCTTGGTTCAATGTTATATTGTGCAATGTGGTGCTCAGCTAATGTTTGGTTCATTTGTTGTGGTGTTTAGTTAACTACTTGGTTCAATTCTGCAATGCGATGTCCAATTGTCGTGGGTAGAATTTTGTATTGTTGTGCATGTGAGGAATAAATCGAATTTGGCTGCACTTAATGAATGAGAAACATATATAAGTGCTATATTTCCTAGTTCTTAATCATGCTTGGTTTGGATAAATGGGTTTTGCATGTGGCTTGAATTAATCTGATGAATCTGCAATGTGATTATTTTTCATCAACATATTTTACTAATAGCATGCGAACCCTTACTTAACCTGATGACTAACTACCTTATATGTGTTGCAGGGAAACAATGGGAAGCACTAAGGTTTACAATTGAGGTTAGCACGTGCATGGTCCGTTGTCTAATAGCACATTATTGTGAAATTGCAGGAACCATTCTAATATTTAGGTTTTTAACAATTTGGTCTTGCACATGTAGGTCCTGCTGTCAGAGGTTTTGATCCACTGTTCGACCCTTTTTGCATACAGGGAAATGAGTCGTCCATGAATATCTGTCAAGTCAAGAAACTCAGAAAGATTGTTAGGATAAATAAATTAGCGACAAAAAATAACAAGATCTTTGTCTGCACAATGAAGAAGACATCAGTTCACTACATGATGGTACCAACTATTATACCTTGCCTTTTTTATTTGTTTGCCCCATTTCCAATATAGAGAAGATATTTATGCACATCCTTGTTTTCAGGCCTTTCCAAAGCATTTCACTGATGATTACCTCTCAAACCACCTGTATGGTCAGGAGGCGAGGAATGTATTCATACAACACCCACGGTTCAATATTGAAGTGTTCCTGAAGAGGACGAAGGATGGACGGTCAATCATCCACAGGCACTGGCCTAAAGTTACAAAGACCTTCAACATCAATGAAGGCTCAATATTCGCCTTCTGCTTCAGTAGTTTTCCAGATGAGATACATTTGTCTATGTACCGTCTATGATGCTAATTTTGAAAGGTTATAGATGTTGCACGTGAAACTTGGTCCTGGTGTAGTTGTGTAATGGGGTAGCTGAGTGCTGAAGCTATATGATGTTGTACTCTGGTGTATTTCAATTATGAAAATGAAATATATATATATATATATATTGTGTGCTTAATATGAACTGTCAATTAGATTAATAAATGGATTATGAATAATATGATAATTAGCCTGCTAGTGGTGAATTAGCCTGCTAATTGGGTTTTGCTATTGCAAACGGTTGTTAAAAAAATACCATGGGCGATGACCTCAGGCAACGCACACAGTTTCTAGGAATAAACCATGTTGGATCAATGAACAATCACACATGACTTTCTCTTGAAAACTGTTTGCGTTAGGCCACCTTGCGCAAACGTTTACCACATGAAAACTGTGTGTGATGGACAACCTTTGCCACACAGTCTCTTCCATGGACCGTGTGTGATATATTCAATAACGCAAGCGATTTAACAGAAAAAAATTGTGTGTGATGTACCTGTGAACGAAAACATTTTCCGTCAAGCGACTGTGTGGGATGTACATACGAACGGAAATGCTTAGCGGGAACTGACTGTGTGGGATGTACTTGCGTTCGGAAACAATTTCGCCATATAATTGTATTTTCTTTAGCTCTACTGTGCGTATTTCCGTATTTGAGCGCTCGCCGGTCGCACACGGCCTCATTTTGCCGAACATGTGTGCCAGGAGGGCATATCCCCGACGGTTTCTAGGTCGTGTGAGAAGGACCCCCCCCCTATCGCCCACACTCACTTGGGGACAGTTCGAGATGCCGTCGCGGAAAGTGGTTTTAAACCATTTATTTAGGAGCTCGCTGTACTAGTGTTCATCAAATGACAACACATGTCTATGGTCAGGAAACTTAACCATCTTTGATTAACGAGCTAGTCAAGGAGAGGCATACTAGGGACACTATGTTTTGTCTATGTATTCACACATGTACTAAGTTTTTGGTTAATACAATTCTAACATGAATAATAAATATTTATCATGATATAAGGAAATATAAATAACAACTTTATTATTGCCTCTAGGGCATATTTCCTTCAGCTTTGTCGTCTACAGTCCACCACCCCCGCTTGAACCACACTTGCGCGTCAGCTTCTCGCGGCACCGAGCGAATTTTTTTGCCACCGCGGAAATATCTATCTCCCCGCCCCTCCCTCCTACCAAAAGCCACATTTCCACTGTTCCTCCTTGCTTTCCAAGTTCAAACCTTCACTGCTGCTTACTGGCAGCTCAGCCACCTCACCAGCGACCCTTCTTCTTGCAGCGTCGCCTCCTTGCTGGCTACCCTTCTTCTTGCAGCGTCGCCTCCTTGCCGGCTACCCTTCTTCTTGCAGCGCCGCCTCCTCGTCGGCGACCCTTCTTCTTGCAACGCCACCTCCTCGCCGGCGACCCTTCTTCTTGCTGTGCGGCCTCCTCGCCGCTGACCCTTCTTCTTGTTGCGCGGCCTCGTCGATATGGTCAAGTAATCCACACCCCACCCACACCATCCTCCTCCTTTCCCGTCCCACATGCCCCGACGGATGGAGCGACACCTTCCACCAAAATCACTACCCCCGCCCCCTCCTCCAATTAAGCGCCTCCCATAGCCATTCTACACGCAGTATAACGTGGAGTTGAGTAGCATGCGGCCACAGGCGCGAACGAGGTCGCTATGGCTGACATGTGTGTCGACCGCCAGATCTTGGAGGAGCACCTCGTCTTTGAGGCCACCGACACCGTCGCGGGGTTGTCTACTTTAAAATATAATTCGTGATGTTTTCTTGAGGCCACCGCCAGTGCCTTCTAGTGATTTGTCCTCTGTAATGTTAATATGCAATCTGATGTTTAGTTAACAGTTTGGTCCTCTGAAATGTAATGTTCAGTTAACACTTTGGTCCAACAATTGCTACATTTTGTAGTACTGTAGTACTGTTCTCAAGCATTCTTTGTTTTGTTAACTGTCTTATCTTCTAGTACATGTTTCTATTCTGCAATGTCGTGCTCAGTTAACTATTTTGGTTCATTTAGTCTGCTGTCCATTTAACTGTTTGGTTCAGTTCTGCAATTTGATTTTCATTTGCTGTGGGTACAATTTTGTATTGTTATGCATGTGACACCAATCGAATTTGGCTATACTCAATACATATTCTACTGATAGTATGGCAACTCTTAATTAACCTGATCAAGATATTCCTTATGTGTGTTGTAGGGAAACAATGGGAGACACTGCGGTTTACCATCGAGGTTTGTTCAAGCATGGTCCTTTGGCTAATAGCACATTATTATGTAGTTGCATGAATCATTCTAATATTTAGGTTTCTTACAATTTGGTCTTGCACATGTAGGTCCTGTTGTGAGAGGCTTAGACCCACTGTTCGACCCATTTTGCATATGGGGAAATGAGATGTCCATGAATATCAGTCAAGTCAAGAAACTCAGAAAGATTGTTAGGATGAAGAAACTTGCGACGAATAACAGCAAGATCTTTGTTTGCACAATGAAGAATACATCAGGCAACTATAGGATGGTACCAACTCTTTTACCTTGTTTTTACCCCTTGCGCCATTTCAAAATTTACAACAGCGATTTATGCATAGCTTTTTTTAGTACTTTTCAAAGCAGTTCACCGATGATTACCTCTCAAACCACCTGCATGGTCAAGAGGCGAGGGAGGAATTCATTCAACACCCATGGTACAATATTGAAGTCTTTTTGAAGATGAAGAAGGTTGGGCGGGCAATTATCCATAGCCACTGGCCTAAAGTTGCAAGGACATTCAACATCACTGAAGGCTCAATATTTGCCTTCCACTTCTGCAGTTTCCCATATGAGATTCATCTGCCTATTTACCGTGTATGATGCTACTTTCCAAAGGTTTTATGATGCTGCATGTGAAACTTGGTGCTGTTGTGTAATGGCGTAACTGAGTGCCGAAGCTATCTGATGTAATTCGATTATGTAATCCTGGTTGTTTTTATACGGATATGAAATATCTGGCATGTTTTATAGGAAATATCAGTTTTATTAGTACATGGATTATCAATAATAGGCTAATTACCCTGCTTATTGGGGTTTTCTATTGCAAACGGTTACTCAGACAGCACCGTGGGCGATGAACTCAAACAACCCGCATGGTTTCTAGAAAGTAGGCGTGTTCGATCAACTAACAATCACACACGGCTTCCGATAGCGAACTGTTTGCGTTAGGACACCTTGCACAAACGTTTCCACACAAAGAACTATGTGGGATGTACATACCTACAAAAATGATTTTCTGGGATTCACCGTGTGGGATGTACATACCTACGGAAATGATTTCTGGGATTTACCATGTGGGATGTACATACCTACAGAAATGATTTCTGGGATTCACCAGGTAGGATGTACATACCTACGGAAATGATTTCTGGGATTCACCGTGTGGGATGTACATACCTATGGAAATGATTGGGTTTCGATGCCTCGCCCGATCGCACACGGCCCCAGCCTGGGTCCTAGGAGGGCCTATCCCCGACGATTTCTGGGTCGTGTGGGAAGGACACCCTATCGCACACACTCACTTGGCGACGGTTCCAAATGCCGTCGCGGAAAAGGGTTTTAAACCGTTTGTTTAGGACGTCGATGTACCAGTGACTCAAATATCATTCACGTGCTCACAGGGACCAATGTGGATGTCCATAGTCTCTCTATCGTCATTGGACGAACGGTTTCGTTCGTGTCTGTGAGTTACCGAACCTACGGGGTCACAAGCATAAGGCAATCATGATCTGCTGAGTATTAGTAGGACAGGAGTCATGAGAATATATTTGTGAAATTATTTCATGAATATTCAGAATAGTTCTGAGAGGATCCGAAAGCGTTTTGGGGTCACTGGAAGGGTTTCGATGACTATCGAGTAATACCGGGTATTACCAATAATATATATAGTAGCACTATTCTGATCCTGGGATCAAAATAGTTATTTGGATCATGGACGGCCCTATAAGGGCGCGCGCGAGATCCTCCCGAACCGGTGCGGCTGGCCCGAGAAAAAACAAAAGGAAAAACGCATCCCCCCACCCCACCCCACCCCGCAACCAGCCAGATCCCCCATCCCCCACAGCCCCGGATCCCTCTCCGCCGATCCCCACGCCGCTTCCGCACCCTTCCCAGACCCCCACGCCGCCCAGCGGCCTCCCCGGAGAACTCCGCCACCACGCACCCTCCCTGGGGACCCCCGCCACCGCCATCGCCCCGCAACTGCCGCCACCCTCCCGGATCCGACCTCCGCGATGGTCTGCCTTCCCCATCGGGCTGCCGCCTTCTCAATCACGCCACCGCCAGCTTTCCCCATCGCGCCGCCGCCTACTCCCACCGCCTCGCCGCCCGGGTAACCCCACCAGCCCCTCTGCGCGCCGCCGCGTAGGACAGCAGCACCCACCGGCGAGGGTCGCACACCAGGTAACGGCCCCGCTGTTCCCATCCACCAGCCCTGGCCACAAGCCCCGCCTCAGCCGCCGTGCGCCGGTATCCCTCCATCTTCCTCTGCGCGTCGCTTCGGCCTTCTTCCACAGCGCCGGCGCCGGCTCTGCCTCCCTGAAGTCGCCAGTTCTCCTCTAATGTTCCCGTGGTTATCCACTACAGCGCCAGACTCCTTTCTCCGTCGATGCCTGGATCCTCCGACAGCCTACATCGGCAAAAAAAGAGGGGTCGGCACCTACTTCTGCAACCGATGGTCTGAACTCTCAAATTTGTTGAAATTGAACTAATGTTGTTTATTCAGGAGAATCCATCTCTCCCTCTCTCTTTGTGAACCAGTGATGTTTCCATGTTTCAGAGATACACACATGTGCTTGCTTGATGTAACCCCAAAACAGGGAAAAAAATTGCGTACTTGCATAGTTAAAGTGATAAAAACTTCTATTGTGTATATTTGCATAGTTCAAAATGATAATAAAAAACATGAGTTCATTATATGAAAAAAGCAACAGTTGGTGCTCCGGCCAAATGATTGTGGTTTTCTGGAAAAAAAAATTGGGCAAAATGTTTGCAACCCACACTACTCCCTTGCGCATGCATGTTTTCTCTCTCTAGTAACTAGCATGTTTGGTGAAATGTGTGGTCCTACTACTACTAACAGTGAAGGAAAATCGCCACTAAACCATGTTATTGAGATAGAAGTGAAACCAATTTAGTAAACTTGGGAACCCATAGTGTGTTGCCACCCATTTCTTTTATAAGATGGTCTTCCTAGAAGTTCAATTTGAAATAACCGAGAAGGTCAAAAAACCTAGAAGTTCAAAGGTAAAAACCTAGAAAAATGTTTGCTTATTTAAAACCATATTTTTCTCTAAGAAGTTCAAAGTAAAATAAGAGAGGAGTTCAAAGGTTAAAAAAACTTAGATGTTTTCTCGTTACTAAATAATACAATGAAGAAGTTGAAATTGAAAAAAAGGAATTAAAAGAATCGACCATCAAGATCAAAAATAAAAAAAGTCAAAATCATGTTTATTTCAAAATTAAAAACAAAAACTTTACTCAAAAAAAATAAAAAATATGAAGTTTAGATTTAAATAACACAGAAGTTCAAAGTATATTAAAACCTAGGATTTAGAAGTTCAAAAAACAAAAAACAATGCCATTTTGGGCATTTTCCCCCAATACTAAAGATAAAAACCAAGAAGTTCAATTTTAAAAAATGAAGTAGTTCAATGCATATTAAAAAAATCAGTTTTTTTTTGTTACTAAATAATAAAACCAAGAAGTTCAATTTTTAAAAGCAGAGCAGTTTGATATTTATTTGAAAACTCAATTTTTTCCGGTTACTAAAGAATAAGAACAATAAGTTCTATTCGAAATAATGAAGAAGTTCTATTAAAATAACCTAGAAGTTTAAAATTTAACGAAGGGGATCGATGTCTATCAAAAAGTAGGATTTTTTTCGTTAGTAAAAGAAAATAAAACCAGGAAGTCCAAATTAGAAAGATGGAGAAGTTCGATGATTATAGAAAACTCAGATTTCCCTCGTTATTAAAGAATGGAAAACAAGAAGTTCAAAAATTAAATAACAAGAAGTTTAACTTTTTTAAAAAATAGAGCGCTTCAAAATTTCAAAAAAAAGATTAAGAAAAAACCAGGAAGTCCATATTAAGAAGATGGAGAAGTTCAATGATTATAGAAAACTCAAATTGTCCTCGTTATTAAAGAATGGAAACAGGAAGTTCAAAAATAAAAAAAGAAGTTCAACTTTTAAAAATAGAGCGCTTCAAAATTTCATAAAAAAGGATTAAGAAATAAAACCAAGAAGTCCATATTAAAAAGATGGAGAACTTCGATGATTATAGAAAACTCAGATTTCCCTCGTTATTAAAGAATAGAAAGCAAGAAATTCAAAAATAAAAAACAAGAAGTTCAACTTTAAAAAAAATAGAGCGCTTCGAAATTCATAAAAAGGATTAAGAAAATCAGATTAAAAATTCATAAAGAAACTCAAATATTTTCACGTAACCGGGAGAAGTTCGATTGATAACTGCCAGAAGTTCACGTACTACACTGTGTGCATTTTGTATTAAAAAGGAATAAAAAAGGAAAGACTAAAAGTTTTGTTATTATAAGTGCAACTCCTCGGTCAAAGAAAGTTTAAAAAAATATTGTGAGAGGGGTTTGTACAAAAGGAGTATCATTTGTGTAACACTAACGAATGGATGAGAAAATTACAAACGAAAATACGTCACAGATGTTCAACGTGAAAACAGCATGAAGTTCAACTACTGCGCTGAATGAATTTCAGATGAAAAACTTTTAAAACCATCGCGAGTATGAGAAAATAATCAACACAGGAAAGTTGCTTGTTTACAGCAGCTTTCCATCCGTATATCACCTGCTCAATTCCGGTGAATGGATGGAGAGCTACTAGCAGTGGATGGAGATCTGCGAGCAAAAAAAACACGCCGAAAATAGAGTGAAGTTCAGGTAGATATGCTGAGAAGTTCGGGTTCTTCACGCGGTGCATTTTCGAAAAATCTGTTTCGCGATAGAGGCAGAACGAATGATCCCGCCATTTTAGAAATTACTTGAAAACGGCTAAGAATCAGAGAAAACCATCAACATGAAAAAGTTTTGCATTTTCTGTAGCTTTTCAACGGTATATTATTTGCCCAATTCCGATAAAGTTTGTAGAAATTACAGTGAAAATATGTTTTTTGCTATTTTCGAAACTTACTTAAAACCGTAAATAATTGGTAGAAACAATATATACCAAAAAGTTTCGCATTTGTCCAAGCTTTCCAACGCCATATCATTTGCTGCATTCGGACGCACGGTTAAAAAATTAACTCGAAAATACGAACTTGGTAGGACTTGGACCATTTTCTAAATTACTCTTAAACCATTCAAAATTAGAAAAAAAATTCAAGATGAAGAAGTAGCGCATTTTCATAAGCTTTCCAACGCCTTATCATATGCCTCCATTGGATTAGCCGTTTAGAAATGACATCGAAAAAACGTACTCAGCTGTTCGGTTTACGAAATTTAACGTTTTTTCAAATTACTCTTTAACCATAGGGAATTTGAGAAAACTTTCAACATGTGGAAGGAGCGGTTTTGCAGCAGCTTTTCAACGCCATATTATATGCCTCATTCTGATAAACGGTTTAGAAATGCGATCGAAAATACGATTCACGTTTTTTGTGTGAAGAAAAAACGGTTTTCAAAACTGCTCTTAAACCGCTTATATTTTGCCAAAAATTTAAGTTGGGTCATGATATTTGTGTCCATAGCTTTCCAACGGTATATCGCAAGCCCCATTTGGGCAATGTTGGCGGAAGGTCAACCAAGTTCACAGGGAAGTTCAACGTACTACTAGCGGGGCAGATCAGGTTGTGATCAGAATATTATTCTGATCCTGTGATCAGAATAGTGTCTATGTGTGTGTGTCTATATATATATATGTGTGTGTGTGTGTGTGTGTGTGTGTGTGGAAAAAGTTTTCGGGGATGTTAAAATGTATATAAAATGGTATAGAAGAGTTTAGAACATTTTATATTAAATTTAAATATCAGCGGGTTTAAAAAGGCCAAAAGATGGAAGGCAATTTGGGCCAAAAAGGCCCAAGTGGGAAAGTGCCTCCTTCCCTAAAAAAGGAGGCCGAATTGGGAGAGGGGGAGGAGTCAGACTCCTCCTCCAAGGCCGGTGCACTGATATGTATTCAACGTATCTATAATTTATGAAGTATTCATGCTATGTTTATAATAATTTTATATGGTTTTTGTATGATTTGATTAGAATTAACCCGGCTGACGCTCTTTTCAGCAGAACTATCGTGGTGTTCTTTTTTGTGCAGAAATTAAAGTCTTTGTTATGAGCTAAAACTTTACGGTGATTTTTATAGACAAAAAGAGGCCCCCGAAGCTTCAAGGAAAGGACAGGAGAGCCATGAGGACACGACAAGCCTGGGTGGGAGAAAGCCGGAGTCAGATCAGTTGTCCGTCATGCCGGAGAAAGCCGGAGATCGCATCAAGGGATCCTGGGGCGAAGTGGAGTGGAGTGGCTTGCATTTGGTCTGAGATGCGGATGGGGATGAATATAGGTGGATTCAGGGACTTGCGGTGGAACAACATGGGTCGGATTCGACGTGGCGGACACGCCCCGACGCGTCCGGATCTCCGTATATCCCCTCCAAATTTGAGATAGATATGAGGAGTGTCTGTCAGATTTATAGGGTCAGTTTGAGGCCCCCGATTGGGTCATGTTTTCATAACTGGTTAGTGACTGTGTTGTTCCCCGGATATATGGGGTGTGCGAAGCCCAGCTATAGATGCTCTTACAAGCTCCAAGGAATCCACACTTTACGGTATAATTTCAGTGGCGGCATGAGTGTATGTTCATTGATCACTACAACAATTCAGCTGATCTAACTAAATATGTTTTCTTTTCAGTATGTCTCGTGTGCAAAACATATGATCAGGAGGCATTTTTTATACGGCGCTTAAGGTTCCCTTTACAGTGTATTTCACAACTTGGCGCACGCACCCCCTCCGTTCTGGGCCAACCCATCTACTCTTTTTCTGTTATTTTTTTTTAAAGTTATGACTCAAACCCACACCCTCACCCTCCATACTCCTAAAAAAACCACCCCCTCCACGTACATTGTTAGCTGCGGTAGCCAACGAGACACCCACTCCGATGTGATTAGTTACATCTTTTTTATTCTTTTCGTCTCTTTTCTTTTTTTTATTTTTTTTATTTTTAATTTTTTTTATTTTCCTTTTTTTCTTTACTTTTTTAAAAATGCATTGACTTTTTTGTCAAAATTGCTGATCTATTTTCCAAATTTGATGCACTTTTATGAAATCAATGAACTATTTTTCAACTCCGTGAACTCTTTTCAAGTTTATGATTTCAAAAAATCCAACAACATCTTTCAATTCACAATATTTTTTCATTTTAGCAAAAAAAATCATATTATTTTCAAAAGTCAATTGTTAACCGGTCAACTGGTCAACCGCGACCGGCCAAATCGGTCGAGCGAACCAAGGGAAACCAATCAAATGCGACCGAGCGCTCGCCTTCTACATGGGTCGGCCCAGGTTATCATGTGTGTGGGCACCAAGAAGCTCAACCGGCGCCTAAGGCGCCCAAAAGGAGGTGCCTTATCGGGACACACCCACCACAATCTTTGTGCCAAATTTCCATGTACCAGTATGGTAGAAGTATAGAAGACCTCAAATAGAAAAATTGAGAATTAAGCCACAAATAAAAAAAATCCGTGGGTGACAGCCCTCTCGTGAAACAAGTCCTCAAAAAACATTCACATACCAAACCACGCATGCACGGTAGTTTATGCCAAAAGATCCTATTTGACACTTCAGGCACCCTTTACTGTCCACTTTGCAAATGGGCACCTGAAGCCCTCCAAGCTGGGCCGGCCCGTTATCTATTTTTTTTCTTTTGCGTTCTTCATTTTTGTATACTTAAATGTCGTGAAACCTTTTCAAAATCGGTGTAGTTTTTTTTTAAATGATGAACTTTGTCTGTTTTGTGAAGTTGTACAGAATTGATGATCTTTTGTCAAAATGGATGACATTTTTTTAAATCAATTGTTTTTTACAAAAAGTTCCGCACGATCGATGAACTTCTTTTCAAATTCGATCGACTTTTTTCAAACAGGATGAACACTTTTTCAAAATTTATGATTTTTTTTCCAAATCAGTGAACTTTTTTCAAAATTGATGAACTTTTATTTTTCAAATTCAATGATCTCTTTAGAAAATTGATGAAGTTTTTCAAATTTGATGAACATTTTCCAATTTTATGGAATTTTTTTGAAGTTCACGATTTGTTTTCAAAATCTGTGAAATATTTCGAATTCATGATTTTTTTTGCGATATGTTCCTGTTTTTTCGTTTTTTCTCAAATGTGAACGTGTAAATGGGCTGGCCCACCATCGCCGACGCATGGGCGCCAGGGAGCTTCCCTGGCGCCTGAAGCGCCGAATAGGAGCTACGTTTATGGCCTCCTGACACAAAGAAGAATGTCCCCGCACGCCCATTTGAGCCGGCCCAGGGCGGGTTTCATTTGACAATGGCTTCTAGGTGCATATGCACCCATTGTCTAAATACATATTTTGAAAAGTTGAATAATTCCGAACAAAAATCACGCATGTATATTCGGACATTCTATGTGTGTGCACAAAGTTTTCGGTGAAAAACGAGGGTTTTTGTGGCTTGTGTAAAAAAGACAATTTCTGATGCTTCATTACAACTATTCATTTTGCATTTCTTTATCTTTTTTACACAAGCCATAAAAAACGTCATTTTCACTGAAACTTTGTGCATGTATATAGAATGCCCGGATGTACCCCGGGATTTTTGTTCCGAATTTTTTAACTTTTCAAAATGTGTATTTAGACAATGGGTGCATATGCACCTAGGAGCCAAAACACCGCCTTCTTTTGCTGCTTTTACTCTTTCTTTCTATTCCTTAAATAATTAAGCATTTCAAAAATGTTCAAAAAATGAATTTTGAAAACATGGTCAAGAAATCAAAAAGGGTTAGCAGGTTCAAAAAATGTTCATGAATTAAAAAAAATCGCATACTTAAAACGTGTTTAAAAAAATTCTATTAAAAATGTTACTGACTTGAATGAAATTTTCGTGACTTCAAATATTCATGAAGTTTGAAAGAATGTTCAAAAAATTCGAAATATTCTCATGAATTAAAAAAATATTATCGATTCAAAAAGAGTGCACGCATTTCAAATTTGTTCATCAAAACAAACAATGTTACCTAATTTCAACAGTCCATTGCCAGGTTCCAAAAATGTTCGCCGATTCTGAAAAATGTTCATGACTTTTCCAAAAATGTTTTAATTTTAAAAAATATTCGCAAATTCAAAAAAATCATAACTACTAAAATGTTCACGAATTTATAAAAATGTTTGCGAATTTGGGGGAAAAATTATATATAAAAATGTTCATGATATCAAAAAATGTCCATGATTTCAAATTAATAAAATGAAAATTGAAAAAGAAAAAGAACCGTTGGCAGTATCAATGTACCACGACATGGAGCGAGAGGCAAACGCTTCTCCAACGATAGCTTGGTGTGTTTGGTGCATCACGATCTACTGGTTTTCCAAGGTGACGCGATTCAATTCCGGTTCTGTAGTCTAGGTTAGATCATCTTAGGTTTGGTGACTCCTGCTTTTATACTCGGCTTGGGATTGGTGACATTCGGCTCGATTATCATTATTTATTTGTTTCTTTATTTATTTTCTCGGGATTTTTCAACCACCTTACATCGGCTTGTACGTTTAAGTTTTACATATAAGGTTGAGGGGAAACATGTTTCGTGAGGAAGTACTCACTTGGAATTTCGTTACTAAAGAACACAAGTATTTATTTGGTTCAAACATTCTATTAGTTACAAACAAGCATAAGTAATTACAGAAAGTATGGCCTTTTATGTCGATTTTCCTTCTTAGAGCATCTACAACCAAACCCCTTAGATTCCATCTAATCGAATGGGTGGTCGGCTTAGCCGACAACGAAATGGCCACTCAACTAGACCTCGTATACCACGCTCACACGTTCAGGTTGTTAACACCCCTCAAATCCAACTCATATAGGGGCGGATATGGAGAGGCCTCGACAAGTCTGCCATGTCGGGCTGACGGGAGGGGCTCTTACAAATATCATCAAGTCGTCCTTAACTTGACCAACCTTCCATCGTCCTCTCCTCTCTCTCTTGTCATGTCTGGACAGCCACCACCCTAGCTCTGTTGTCGTCCCCAACCCATAGCGCTGCTACCGGAGGCACTAACCCACAATGCCACCATCTGTTCCGCCACCAGATAAGGTCGACGCTGCCTCGGTACATCCAACTTCTTCTTGCTCCAATTGCCAACAATTTTTATGTGTCCTCCAGTTGGTTTTCCTATGTTTAGACCGGTGAACAAATTTGTTCAAACTTTTGTTGAGTTGAACCTAACACACCACGCAACATATACTTGGGAGAATATGATCCTTATGAGTCCATGTTATAATTCCAAATACATGATATCGTATGTTAAGAGCATCCATGGTCAGATTAGGCAATCCCCCCCCCCCAAACGTCTGTGGGCGTGACCAGACGCGTCCGCGAACAACATCAGTTGTCTCCTCATCGTCCTTGTTCAACCACATTCCTCATATGCCAACTGTCATATTCATGCAAATTAATCCATGTCCATTATATAGCATAAATTCATTAACATTTCAAAAATTCCACGATACAGAATAAACAACAATTCAACAATTCATTACATGCCAAAATAAAATTTAACAATTCATACATAGATATGCGATACACGAATCGATCAAACACCTCCCTTTGTGGATTAAATGGGACCCTCTTGGATTCATCTGCATCGTTGTGTGGGCTTCAATAGGGCAATCCTCTTTCTCCCTTTCTATTCCTTTTTGTGGCTGATGTGGGTTGTCTGCAATTATAAAGCATAATGTTTCTTTTGGTGAAATATCTCCGGTGAAGGTGTGCAAAAGAGCTTTAGGTATCTCACACATTTTGATCGCAGATGACACGATGTTGTTTTTTCAGGCCTCACGTGTTGACGAAAATGTTAAGTTGTCTTTGGATCTCTATGGTAGTGAAACTGGTCAAAGTTTGACTTTTCATAAGTGTTCGATTCTATTTTGTACTCCCTTCGTTTTTATTTACTCCGCGTATTAGCTTCGGTCAAAGTCAAACTTTATAGACAAACATATTAACATATACAATAACAAATCAACACCGTTAGATTCATTATCAAATCTACTTCCACATCATATGGATTTGTTATGGTAAATATTTATATTCTTTTCTATAAACTTGGTCAAACTTTAGAAAGTTTGACTTCAGTCAACTCTAATATCCGGAGTAAATAAAAACGAAGGGAGTACTGATTATCGCTTGGCTATTCAAAGAAGAATTTAGAGCGGTGCTTAATGTTACTAGTTTGGTCGTATGTCCAAAGTCAATTTTTTAAAATCTCCGGATGAGTTCAACTAAACGTTTAATCAAATGGGGTGAGCGTCTCCTCGCTCAACCTAGAAGGGAGACACTCATTAAGTTTATTGTGTATGCTTTACCCACTTACATGATGGGGCTGTTTAAGCTACCTTTCTCAATTTGTGATGAACTTACGAGGATGGTTAGATGTTTCTACTGGGGGTCCTCGATGGGAAAAAGGAAGGTGCATTGGATGGATTGGGATGATCTGTCACAACCAAAATATAAAGGTGGTGTAGGTTTTCATGATTTTCATATTTTCAACCAAGCTTTGTTGGCTCGACAAGCTTGGACACTAATCACGAATTTGGAGAGCCTATGTGCCCAAGTTTATGAAGGAAATATGCCCTAGAGGCAATAATAAAGTTATTATTTTTTCCTTAATTCATGATAAATGTTTATTATTCATGCTAGAATTGTATTAACCGGAAACATAATACATGTGTGAATACATAGACAAACATAATGTCACTAGTATGCCTCTACTTGACTAGCCCATTGATCAAAGATGGTTAAGTTTCCTAACCATAGACATGAGTTCTTATTTGATCAATGGGATCACATCATTAGGAGAATGATGTGATTGACTTGACCCATTCCGTTAGCTTAGCACTTGATCGTTTGTTTACTGCTATTGCTTTCTTCATGACTTATACATGTTCTTATGACTATGAGATTATGCAACTCCCGAATACCAGAGGAACACTTTGTGTGCTACCAAATATCACAACGTAACTGGGTGATTATAAATGTGCTCTACAGGTGTCTCCGATGGTACTTGTTGAGTTGGCATAGATCAAGATTAGGATTTGTCACTCTGATTGTCGGAGAGGTATCTTTGGGCCCTCTCGGTAATACACATCACTATAAGTCTTGCAAGCATGATAACTAATGAGTTAGTTACGGGATGATGTATTATGGAACGAGTAAAGAGACTTTCCGGTAACGAGATTGAACTAGGTATTGGGATACCAACGATCGAATCTCGGGCAAGTAACATACCGATGACAAAGAGAACAACATATAGTGTTGTGCGGTTTGACCGATAAAGATCTTCGTAGAATATGTAGGAACCAATATGAGCATCCAGGTTCCGCTATTGTTTATTGACCGGAGATGTGTCTCGGTCATGTCTACATAGTTCTCGAACCCGTAGGGTCCGCATGCTTAAAGTTCTGTGACGATCGGTTTTATGAGTTTATATGTTTTGATGTACCGAAGGTAGTTCAGAGTCCCGAATTTGATCACGGACATGACGAGGAGTCTCGAAATTGTCGAGACATAAATATTGATATATTGGAAGCCTACATTTGGACATCGGAATAGTTCCGGGTGAAATCGGGATTTTACCGAAGTACCAGAGGGGTTACCGGCAAGGTAGTCAGAGTCGGGATTCGGAGTCGGATCGGTTTTCCTCAGACAGAATCGAGTCGTAAGATCGAGTCGTGGAATCGAGGATTCTACTAGATTTACTCAAATAAGATATTTTGTATGCACACAAGAAATTTATATGGGTTCTATAGAGTTTTGACACTAAATATGGAGCAAAGAACATACACATCAATGCTAGTTGTATTCCACTTCTTTTTATGGATAACCTACCATGTAGCTCGCATGTATGGAACATATATGAGAGGGAAATATATAGAACATTTAAACCTTCAATGCATGAAATTTACTAATGTTCTTTTTAGAGTGCGTGGATAGTCGATCACTTGTCTATCTGACCTACAATGCTAAACCTTGAAGGGTCTTGCTCTCCTTCTCCGATCAATCTTGAAGCACCCTCCTTTTCATGCCAATTCCATATGTTGACAAGCCTCATCCTCAATTTCGATCTAGGGTTTCTAAGAGCTGGATCAAAGGTGTCCGCAGCTGAGCATTTGGACTTGGGAGGGGAATAAAGGTCCATGAGGTATATGAAAAGGGGTTTGGATGATGGCATACTATTTTGCTAAACTAAGCAAACGGCTTAGATAAGTTAGTAGAATCGGATGTAGTCCATAGCATAGTCAGGATTATACAGTTTTGTACAGGATTCTATGATTTGGATCGTGACTCAACATGGATTCTACCTGATCCGGATTCATAGTGGGATTTGGATCGACATGCTTCCGTAGGGTCGTGAAGTCATAGGATTCTAGCAGTCAACTCGGGATTCTGACTACCTTGGTTACCGGAACCCCCCGGGGACTAATGGGCCTTGTTGGGACATAAGGGAAAGAGATAGGGGCCGGCCTAGGGGAGGCAGCGCGCCCCCTTCCCCCTATCTGAATTGGACTAGGAGAAGGGGGGCGACGCCCCCCTTTCCTTCTCTTTCTCTCCCTGCCTTTCCCCCTCCTAGTAGGAGTAGGAAAGGGAGGAATCCTACTCCTACTAGGAGGAGGATTCCTCCTCCTAGGCGCGCCAACAAGGGCTGGTCGGCCTCCCCCTTGCTCCTTTATATACAGGGGCAGGGGGCACCTCTAGACACACAAGTTGATCACAAAGATCTCTCCCAGCCGTGTGCGGTGCCCCCTCCACCATAATCCACCTCGATCATACTATAGCGGTGTTTAGGCGAAGCCCTGCTACAGAACTTCATCAACATCGTCACCATGCCTCGTGCTGACGAAACTCTTCCCCGAGCTCTACTGGATCGTGATTTCGTGGGATGTCATCGAGCTGAACGTGTGCTGAACGCGGACGTGCCGTATGTTAGGTACTGAGGATCGGTCGATCGTGAAGACGTACGACTACATCAACTGTGTTGTCATAACGCTTCCGCTTAACGGTCTACGAGGGTACGTGGACAACTCTCTTCCCTCTCGTTGCTATGCATCACCATGATCCTGTGTGTGCATAGGAAATTTTTGAAATTACTACGTTCCCGAACAGTGGCATCCGAGCCTGGTTTTATGCGTAGATGTTATATGCACGAGTAGAACACAAGTGAGTTATGGGCGATACAAGTCATACTGCTTACCAGCATGTCATACTTTGGTTCGGCGATATTGTTGGATGAAGCGGCCCGGACCGACATTACGCGTACGCTTACGCGAGACTGGTTCTACCGACGTGCTTTGCACACAGGTGGCTGGCGGGTGTCAGTTTCTCCAACTTTAGTTGAACCGAGTGTGGCTACGCCCGGTCCCTGAGAAGGTTAAAATAGCACCAACTTGACGAACTATCGTTGTGGTTTTGATGCGTAGGTAAGAACGGTTCTTGCTCAGCCCGTAGCAGCCATGTAAAACTTGCAACAGCAAAGTAGAGGACGTCTAACTTGTTTTTGCAGGGCATGTTGTGATGTGATATGGTCAAGACATTATGCTATATTTATTGTATGAGATGATCATGTTTTGCAACGGAGTTATCGGCAACTGGCAGGAGCCATATGGTTGTCGCTTTATTGTATGCAATGCAATCGCCCTGTAATTGCTTTACTTTATCACTAAGTGGTAGCGATAGTCGTAGAAGCAATAGTTGGCGAGACGACAACGATGCTATGATGGAGATCAAAGTGTCGTGCCGGTGACAATGGTGATCATGATGGTGCTTCGGAGATGGAGATCACAAGCACAAGATGATGATGGCCATATCATATCACTTATATTGATTGCATGTGATGTTTATCCTTTATGCATCTTATTTTGCTTTGTTTGACGGTAGCATTATAAGATGATCTCTCACTAAATTTCAAGATAAAAGTGTTCTTCCTGAGTATGCACCGTTGCCAAAGTTCATCGTGCCGAGACACCACGTGATGATCAGGTGTGATAAGCTCTACGTCCATCTACAACGGGTGCAAGTGTAGTGACCAGACCTCAAACGGTCTGATCTCTGTGCTCCGGTGTCATCCTTGGATCAGTAATGCTGACACCACACAGTACTCGGAGGATTTATAGCAGAGTAGCAATCACACACTTATTACATCGAGTGTCTCAAAAGAGAACTTATTACAATAAATATGGCTTAAGGCCATCTAATAACGATAACAGCAGAAGGCTTGGAAGATAAGTGAGTCCATCAACTCCAACGGCATCACTGAGTATAGAACCACGACCTAAAAACTCCTTAATCGTCGTCTGAAAAGTCTGCAACATTAATGTTGCAGCCCGAAACGGGTCAGCACATGGAATATGCTGGCAAGGTAACACATACAGAGTAATGGAATGAAACAGCTATACTATACGCATATTTGGCTGGTGGAAAGCTCTATGGTTACAGTTTTGCGTAAAGCCAATTTTTCCCTACTTCAAAGGAAATAAAATTTAATTACTATCATGGTGGTTCTTAAACATTGAGAATGGTTGACAGCATTCTCAATCCCAATTAAGCATCATCATTAAACATAACCCAACAAAATTAATTTAGAGTAACATGTTGAGATTCACATGATAATCCAAGTACTAGATACTCAAGATGTCCATAACCGGGGACACGGCTAACCATGATTAGTTTATTACACTCTGCAGAGGTTTGCGCACTTTTCCCCACAAGATTCGATCGCCTCCGTTTGTTTTCTCGCACTACAGGGTGTTTGAGAAGACGGATGACCGAGACATAGTCTTTCAGAAGCGCTAGCACCTTACAATCGGGTAGACCGTACCACCTACATCCCCTACATCTGCTAGTCTACCACTGTAAGAGTTCGCACGACTTAGTCAACTATGCTAGAGCCCATAATAGCTTGTGGCTGCACACGGAAGTTTCTAGTATGAATAGTCTCATGATCCCTTTGAGCCTGGGTGGCGGTCCAAAAGAAAACAGGCAAGTCCTGGAATACCCAAGTGCCTCAATCCACCCAGATGTGTGTTTAAGTTGCCACCTTAGATAAACCATTAATTAACAATCTCACATCTGTCATGGATATCACTCACCCAATCCACGTCTACTAGCATAGCATGGCATAATAAGCAAACGTAGCAGTAACTCCCAAAGGTTTGATAATAAACAGGTAATAGGTACTGCCTCATCTACTTCCCATCCCACAATTTAATTAGATCCTAATCATGCAATGTGTGAGGATTGATCTAATGCAATAAAACTGGATAGTAGAAAAGGTATGATCAAAGTGTTACTTGCCTTGCTGATGATCCGCGAAACCTAAAGATTCGAAGTAACAGGTGGCGCACTCCGGGTACTCTATCGCAGACAAACAAACAAGCATACAATAAGTACTCATCTAATGCACAGGTAAAACTCAAATAAGAGATCTAACCAGAAGGTTCAACTTAAGAACTCCGGTTGGCAAAAAGAATCAAATCGAACGAAGCAACGAAAGTCAAACGGCGAAAGAAAACAACTTCGTTCTACTAATCTGGATCTAGGGCAAATTCTACAGTAGCAAAAACTTGTTTAATTTGGTTAAACGGATAAAGGGTTTCGAGACGAAACTCTAGGCGCTTGAATCGCCTGATTCCGATAAACGAGCGAAAAGTTAAACTAAAACGAAAATCGGATGAGGAATCGCGATCAGAAAAATCGCGGATTTAATCCGAGAAAAAGAAAAACGACGAACGCCGATATTTTTTTCGGCACGGAAAACGAGACGCGACGAACCTCGGGCGGTGGGATCGTCGGCGGCGGCTCCGGCGGTGCGCGCGGATCGAGGCGGGGCTGATGGGCTGGGCGGCTCGGGTCGGCGCTATTTAAAGGATGCCCCCGGGCGATGTCCCGCTCGGGTACGGCCCGAAGTCGGTTCGTTTTTTTAATTATTCCGCTCGGAAGAAAAATAAAAAGAAATACTAAACAGACTCCAAAAATTCCGAAATAATTTTTCACGGGCTTCTAAAATCAAGTCGCACAAGGTGAACATTTATTTGGGACCTAAATGCAATTTTGAAAAACACACATTTTTCCTAAATTGAAATAAAACACCGAAAAACTCCGAAATAAAATCTTATTTGATTTTTTTATTAAATCCTCAATATTTCTTTATTTTGGGAAAGTCATTTTATTCCCTCTCTCATATTTTTGTAATAGAAATAATTGATGATACAATAAATAAAATCAAATGATCCTATTCTCAAAATTTGAGAGAACTCAAATATGAAAGTAACAAAATCCCCAACTCTCTCCGTGGGTCATTGAGTTGCGTAGAATTTCTAGGATCAACCAAAATGTAAAATAAAATATGTTATGCATGATGATCTAATGTATAACATTCCAAATTGAAAATTTGGGATGTTACAAACCTACCCCCCCTTAAGATGAATCCCGCCCTCGAGATTCGGGTTGGCTAGAAAATAGGTGAGGATAGTCTTTGAGCAAGTCTTCCTCTCGTTCCCAGGTGGCTTCATCCTCCGTGTGGTGGCTCCACTGAACCTTGCAAAACTTGATAACCTTGCTGCGAGTAAATCGGCTGGCAAACTCGAGAATCTTAACTGGTTTCTCCTCGTAGGTCAAATCGTTATCCAACTGAATAGTTTCCAATGGCACTGTGTCTCTCAAAGGTATGTCAGCCATCTCCGCGTGACATTTCTTTAACTGAGAAACGTGGAACACATCATGTACTCCTGATAATCCTTCGGGCAATTCCAACTTGTAGGCCACTTCTCCCATAAGCTCCAAAACTCGATATGGTCCTACAAATCGTGGTGCTAACTTCCCTTTAACTCCAAAACGTTTTGTTCCCCGAAGTGGAGATACTCGAAGATAAGCTCTGTCTCCGACTTCGTAAACTGTTTCCTTGCGTTTAGAATCTGCATAACTTTTCTGTCTGGACTGGGCTACCTTGAGCCTATCGCGAATCAGCTTCACCTTCTGTTCAGACTCTTTAATCAAGTCAGGACCAAACAACTAGCGGTCTCCAACTTCGTCCCATGACAACGGTGTCCTGCACCTCCTTCCGTACAAAGCTTCGAAAGGGGCCATCTTCAAACTGGTTTGGTAACTGTTGTTGTAAGAGAACTCTGCATATGGCAAATTATCGTCCCGACTAGATCCATAATCTAGCGCACAAGCTCTCAGCATATCCTCCAAAATCTGATTGACTCTCTCGGTCTGTCCATCTGTCTGTGGATGAAAAGCTGTACTAAATTCTAGCCTGGTACCCAAAGTTTCATGCAACTGCTTCTAGAACTTTGAGGTAAACTGGGTTCCTCTATCCGATATGATACTCCTTGGAACTCCATGCAGACATACGATCCTGGTCATGTATATCTTTGCCAACTTAGCACTGGTGTAAGTGGTCTTTACTGGGATGAAATGAGCTACTTTCGTCAATCGATCAACTACAACCCAAATCGAGTCATAGCCTAAACGAGTCCTGGGCAATCCCGTGATAAAATCCATGCCTAACTTATCCCATTTCTATTTGGGTATCGGCAATGGTTGTAACAATCCTGCTGGCTTCTGATGCTCTGCCTTTACTCTCTGACATACATCACAAACTGCTACATACTCCGCAATATCCTTCTTCATTCCGGTCCACCAGAAAATATCCTTCAAATCCAAATACATCTTGGTGTTTCCTGGGTGAATCGAATATGGTGAATCGTGTGCCTCTTGCAGTATCAACTTCTTAATCTCCGGGTCATTGGGCACATAAACGCGGTCTTCAAACCATAGGGTGTCGTGCTCATCCTCACGAAATCCTTTAGCTTTTCCTTTGCTCAGTTTGTCCTTTATAGCGGCAATCTCTTTGTCAGCTTTCTGAGCTTCCCTAATTTTATCCATCAAGGTTGACTGAATCTCCAATGCTGCTACATAGCCTCTCGGAACTATTTCTAAACATAGTTCACGAAGATTTTTGGCTAACTCCCTTGGTATTTCTCCCGTTATTAATGTATTGACATGGCTCTTACGGCTTAATGCGTCAGCTACTACATTAGCCTTTCCGGGGTGGTAATGCAATTTCATATCATAATCCTTGATAAGCTCCAACCATCTCCTTTGTCTGAGATTTAACTCCTTCTGTGTGAAAATGTACTTCAAACTCTTATGATCCGTGTACACCTCACAATGATTTCCAATGAGAAAATGTCTCCATGTCTTCAATGCATGCACTACGACTGCTAACTCCAAATCATGCGTGGCATAATTCAACTCATGAGGTTTCAGTTGTCTTGAGGCATATGAAACAACTCTCCCTTCCTGCATAAGCACTGCTCCAAGTCCTCGACATGAAGCGTCGCAATACACCTCATAATCCTTGGTCTGGTCTGGCAAAATCAACACTGGTGAGGTAACCAAACGTTTCTTCAACTCCTGGAAACTAGCCTCACATTCCTCCGTCCATATGAACTTGGTATCTTTCTTCAACAACTCAGTCATAGGCTTCGCAATCTTTGAGAAATTCTCAATAAATCTCCAGTAGTATCCTGCGAGTCCAAGAAAACTCCAGATCTCTCCAACTGTTGTTGGGGCTTCCCACTTGTTCACGGTTTCAACTTTAGCGGGATCTACTGCTATACCTTCTCCAGATATAACATGTCCGAGGAATCCTACTTCCTTCAACCTAAACTCACATTTGCTGAATTTGGCATATAGTCGATGTTCTCTGAGCTTTCCAAGTACCAAACGCAAATGCTCCTTATGCTCCTCTTCATTCTTCGAGTAAACCAGGATATCATCAATGAACACCACGACGAACTTATCCAAAAACTCCATAAATACTTTGTTCATCATGTTCATAAAATAGGCAGGTGCGTTAGTCAGACCAAATGACATAACGGTATACTCGTACAGCCTATACCTGGTGGTAAAAGCTGTCTTCGGAATATCCTGTTCTCGAATCTTCAACTGGTGGTATCCTGATCGCAGATCGATCTTGGAAAATACCTTAGCTCCTTGCAATCGAGCAAACAGATCATTGATCATTGGTAGCGGGTACTTGTTCTTGATTGGTACTTCATTCAATCCTCGATAATCAACAACCATCCTGGATGATCCATCCTTCTTCTCCACTAGAAGTACTGGCGATCCCCAAGGCGAAGAACATTGAGCGAATATATCCCTTATCCAGTAACTCCTTAATCTGCTTCTTAATTTCCACCAAATCCTTTGCTGGCATCCTATATGGTCTCTTTGATATTGGACCTGTGCCTGGCAATAGCTCAATCAAGAACTCAATATCTCTATCCGGTGGCATGCCTGGCAACTCCTCTAGAAATACATCAGGAAAATCCCTTACCACTGGTACTTCCTCCTGCACAACTCCTGTTAAGCAATTTACTTGAGTCCTCTTCGGCACATGTCGGGATACATACTTGATCCTTCTCCCTTCTGGGGTGGTAAGCAGAATTGACTTACTAGCACACTCAATATTCCCTTCATACTTTGATAACCAATCCATGCCTAATATCACATCCAATCCTTGAGATTCCAATACTATTAGGTCTGAGGGAAAAACATAGTTACCAATCCTTAATGGTAACCGATCACACCATAGACTAGCCACGTACTCTGCTCCGGGCGAGGTTACTAACATGGGTGACCTAAGGGCTTGGGTTGGTAGGTTATACTTATCCACAAATCCCCTTGAGATGTATGAATGCGATGCACCAGTATCAAAAAGAACGAGTGCAGTAAATGACTTAACCCAAAACTTACCTATTACTGCATCGGGCTGAGCTTCAACCTCCTCCACGCTAACGTGGTTCACTTGTCCCCTGTTAAAAGGGTTCGGTTTCTTCCCAGAACTTCCATTGCTATTTCCATTTTGTAATTCAGGACATTCATTGGCATAATGTCCGGTCTTTGAATACTTAAAGCAAGTGACTTGGCTCAAGTCCTTCTTGGCTGGGGTTGAGGGGTTGGTGCGGTTCTGGCCGTTGCTTCCTCCATTGCCATTACCATTCTTGGTGCCATTGTGATTGTGCGAGCTACCTCCTCCATGGGTATGCTGAAAATGTCCTCCCGGTCTAGGGGTAAAACGTGGCTTCTGCTGAGCTCCTGAATTGTACTTTCCTTGTCCATACTTCCTCTTGCGGTTCTCAACTTGCTGTTGCTTCCCTTCAATCATAAGAGCACGATCCACCAACTCCTGGTAGTTGTTGAAGGTTGCTACCATCAACTGCATGCTCAGCTCATCATTCAGTCCTTCCAGAAACTTCTCCTGCTTCGCTGCATCCGTAGCGATGTCATCCGGGGCATAACATGATAACTTACTAAAGTCCTCCACATACTGGCCAACTGTCCTTCCTCCTTGGCGCAAGTTGCGAAACTCACGCTTCTTCATGGCCATAGCTCCTGCTGAAACGTGTGCAGTATGAAAAGCCTGCTGAAACTGGTCCCATGTGACAGTGTCAACTGGGAAAGTGGCTGTGAAGTTCTCCCACCATGATGCTGCGGGTCCTTCTAGCTGATGTGCGGCAAACTTCACCTTTTCCGCATTTGTGCATCCTGCTGTGGTCAACTCCCTAGCTGTCTTGCGGAGCCAATCATCTGCTACTATCGGCTCGGTGCTACTGGAAAACACTGGCGGATTCAGCCTAAGAAAACGGGCTAAGTGGTCAACAGGTGGTGGTGGTGGTGGTGGTGGGTTGTTGTTGTTGTTCCCCTGATTCTGATTCTGAACTAGCAACTGCATCAATGTGTTCTGCTGCTGGATCAACTGGGTGAGCTCCGGTGGGAAGGTAAATCCGGGGTCACGTCTCGGGGGCATCTGAGGGTTTAGAAAAGATGAGATATAAGAATAGAGGGGGTCTAAAGAGAAAACACTACCCATATGCACATGAGGCAAAACAAACAATTCACTTCGATCAATCAAACAAAGGCATGCAATTGATCTATCTATCGCAAAAGTGCTCGGGCTACTATATTTACATGGTGGACTACTACTACTGATGAGGTGGTCTACTAGAAATATTCTACGGTCGTTGACTCCATGATATCTGCTCCAGCTTCATCAACATAGTCATCATCGCTACTATCTGGTTCTGAGTCGGTGCCGTCGATGATGATGTAGTCTTCCGGGCTAATCTCCTGAGGTTCTTCGTATTCATCTACTGGCGTAGGGCCTCCCATAAATATTCCAATCTTCTTGATCAGGTCGTCATTCTTCTCCACCAATACTTCAATTTCCTCTTCATAATCTTCACGTTTAGCCTTGAGTTCTTCCTCCAGTTCCTTGATTCTAGTCTTTGCCTTCTTCAGATCTATCATGTCGGTGCACATCTGGTTCTCCTGTCGTCGAATGTGCTGATTTAACTCCTGGATAAAAGTTGCGATTGATATATCCTTCCTAGTGCTGATCATCTCCCAGTGTTCATCTCGGCGCCCACAAATCTGGTAGATAGTACCCTTGAGATCCTTACGGTAGACTTCTCCAATGCGTCCCATGGCGATGTGAGCTGCCATGCTCTTTCCTAGACTCCAAGTTGGTGCATCAAAAGAAAATTCTATGGGCTCAGTGACTGGCATGAACGTCCTTCCTGGAACTTGAACTTGAATCATCCAGCGCTCTTCTTCAGGTAAAGTGGCGTTGTAGGTTCCCGTGAAGCTTGGTACTCCTATGTTCAGGTATCTAGTGACTTCCTTCAAGTGGCGTCCAAAGGGTGTATCTTCATCCGGTTGTGTGAACTTGTTCCTTGCATCCGCCATCCTAAAGAGTAGAAAAGATGAGAGGTCAGAAGAGAAGAGAGTGAATAATGATCTAGGTCTCTAACTTAGTGGTCGTGTCCTACAGTCAGTGTGTGCTCTGATACCATCTCTGTAGCGACCAGACCTTAAACGGTCTGATCTTTGTGCTCCGGTGTCATCCCTGGATCAGTAATGCTGACACCACACAGTACTCGGAGGATATATAGCAGAGTAGCAATCACACACTTTTTACATCGAGTGTCTCAAAAGAGAACTTATTACAATAAATATGGCTTAAGGCCATCTAATAACGATAACAGCAGAAGGCTTGGAAGATAAGTGAGTCCATCAACTCCAACGGCATCACTGAGTATAGAACCACGACCTAAAAACTCCTTAATCGTCGTCTGAAAAGTCTGCAACATTAACGTTGCAGCCCGAAACGGGTCAGCACATGGAATATGCTGGCAAAGTAACACATACAGAGTAATGGAATGAAACAGCTATACTATATGCATATTTGGCTGGTGGAAAGCTCTATGGTTACAGTTTTGCGTAAAGCCAATTTTTCCCTACTTCAAAGGAAATAAAATTTAATTACTATCATGGTGGTTCTTAAACATTGAGAATGGTTGACAGCATTCTCAATCCCAATTAAGCATCATCATTAAACATAACCCAACAAAATTAATTTAGAGTAACATGTTGAGATTCACATGATAATCCAAGTACTAGATACTCAAGATGTCCATAACCGGGGACACGGCTAACCATGATTAGTTTATTACACTCTGCAGAGGTTTGCGCACTTTTCCCCACAAGACTCGATCGCCTCCGTTTGGTTTCTCGCACTACATGGTGTTTGAGAAGACGGATGACCGAGACATAGTCTTTCAGAAGCGCTAGCACCTTACGATCGGGTAGACCGTACCACCTACATCCCCTACATCTGCTAGTCTACCACTGTAAGAGTTCGCATGGACTTAGTCAACTATGCTAGAGCCCATAATAGCTTGTGGCTGCACACGGAAGTTTCTAGTATGAATAGTCTCATGATCCCTTTGAGCCTGGGTGGCGGTCCAAAAGAAAACAGGCAAGTCCTGGAATACCCAAGTGCCTCAATCCACCCAGATGTGTGTTTAAGTTGCCACCTTAGATAAACCATTAATTAACAATCTCACATCTGTCATGGATATCACTCACCCAATCCACGTCTACTAGCATAGCATGGCATAATAAGCAAACGTAGCAGTAACTCCCAAAGGTTTGATAATAAACAGGTAATAGGTACTACCTCATCTACTTCCCATCCCACAATTTAATTAGATCCTAATTATGCAATGTGTGAGGATTGATCTAATGCAATAAAACTGGGTAGTAGAAAAGGTATGATCAAAGTGTTACTTGCCTTGCTGATGATCCGCGAAACCTAACGATTCGAAGTAACAGGCGGCGCATTCCGGGTACTCTATCGCAGACAAACAAACAAGCATACAATAAGTACTCATCTAATGCACAGGTAAAACTCAAATAAGAGATCTAACCAGAAGGTTCAACTTAAGAACTCCGGTTGGCAAAAAGAATCAAATCGAACGAAGCAAAAAAGTCAAACGGCGAAAGAAAACAACTTCGTTCTACTAATCTAGATCTAGGGAAAATTTTACAGTAGTAAAAACTTGTTTAAGTTGGTTAAACGGATAAAGGGTTTCGAGACGAAACTCTAGGTGCTTGAATTGCCTGATTCCGATAAACGAGCGAAAAGTTAAACTAAAACAAAAATCGGATCAGGAATCGCGATCAAAAAAATCGCGGATTTAATCCGAGAAAAAGAAAAACGACGAACGCCGATATATTTTTTTCGGCACGGAAAACGAGACGCGACGAACCTCGGGCAGCGGGATCATCGGCGGTGGCTCCGGCGGTGCGTGCGGATCGAGGCGGGGCTGATGGGCTGGGGCGGCTTGGGTCGGCGCTATATAAAGGCTAGCCCCAGGCAGTGTCCCTCTTGGGTACGGTCCGAAGTCGGTTCGTTTTTTTTAATTATTCCGCTCGGAAGAAAAATAAAAAGAAATACTAAACGGACTCCAAAAATTCCGAAATAAATTTTCACGGGCTTCTAAAATCAAGTCGCACAAGGTGAACATTTATTTGGGACCTAAATGCAATTCTGAAAAACGCACATTTTTCCTAAATTCAAATAAAACACCGAAAAACTCCGAAATAAAATCTTATTTGATTTTTTTATTTAATCCTCAATATTTCTTTATTTTGGGAAAGTCATTTTATTCCCTCTCTCATATTTTTGTAATAGAAATAATTGATGATACAATAAATAAAATCAAATGATCCTATTCTCAAAATTTGAGAGAACTCAAATATGAAAATAACGAAATCCCCAACTCTCTCCGTGGATCATTGAGTTGCGTAGAATTTCTAGGATCAACCAAAATGCAAAATAAAATATGTTATGCATGATGATCTAATGTATAACATTCCAAATTGAAAATTTGGGATGTTACAGCAAGCCAGTTTTGCACACGCAGAATACTCGGGTTAAACTTGACGAGCCTAGCATATGCAGATATGGCCTTGGAACACTGAGACCGAAAGGTAGAGCGTGAATCATATAATAGATATGATCAACATAGTGATGTTCACCATTGAAAACTACTCCATTTCACGTGATGATCGGTTATGGTTTAGTTGATATGGATCACGTGATCACTTAGATGATTAGAGAGATGTCTATATAAGTGGGAGTTCTTAAGTAATATGATTAATTAAACTTAAATTTATCATGAACTTAGTACCTGACAGTATTTTGCTTATCTATGTTGTTGTAGATAGATGGCCCGTGTTGTTGTTCCGTTGAATTTTAATGCGTTCCTTGAGAAAGCAAATGTGAAAGATGATGGTAGAAATTACACGGACTGGGTCCATAACTTGAGGATTATCCTCATTGTTGCACAGAAGAATTACGTCCTGGAAGCACCGCTGGGTGCCAGGCCTGTTGCAGATGCTGCTAACAACGTTAAGAACATTTGGCAGAGTAAAGCTGATGACAACTCGATAGTTCAATGTGCCATGCTTTACGGCTTAGAACCGGGACTTCAACGACGTTTTGAACGTCATGGAGCATATGAGATGTTCGAGGAGTTGAATTTAATATTTCAAGCAAATGCCTGTACTGAAAGATATGAAGTCTCCAATAAGTTCTATAGCTGCAAGATGGAGGAGAATAGTTCTGTCAGTGAGCATATACTCAAAATGTCTGGGTATCATAATCACTTGACTCAACTGGGAGTTAATCTTCCTGTTGATAGTGTCATTGACAGAGTTCTTTAATCACTGCCACCAAGCTACAAAAGCTTCGTGATGAACTATAATATGCAAGGGATGAATAAGACAATTTCTGAGCTCTTCGCGATGCTAAAGGCTACGGAGGTAGAAATCAAGAAGGAGCATCAAGTGTTGATGGTCAATAAAACCACTAGTTTCAAGAAAAAGGGCAAAGGGAAGAAGAAGGGGAACTTCAAGAAGAACGGCAAACAAGTTGCGGCTCGGGAAAAGAAACCCAAGTTTGGACCTAAGCCTGAGACTGAGTGCTTCTAATGCAAACAGACTGGTCACTGGAAGCGGAACTGCCCCAAGTATTTGGCGGATAAGAAGGATGGCAAAGTGAACAAAGGTATATGTGATATACATGTTATTGATGTGTACCTTACCAGAGCTCGCAGTAGCACCTGGGTATTTGATACTGGTTCTGTTGCTAATATTTGCAACTCGAAACAGGGACTACAGATTAAGCGGAGACTGGCTAAGGACGAGGTGACGATGCACGTGGGAAATGGTTCCAAAATCGATGTGATCGCCGTCGGCACGCTACCTCTACATCTACCTTCGGGATTAGTTTTAGACCTAAATAATTGTTATTTGGTGCCAGCGTTAAGCATGAACATTATATCTATATCTTGTTTGATGCGAGACGGTTATTCATTTGATTTGAGAATAATGGTTGTTATATTTATATGAGTAATATCTTTTATGGTCATGCACCCTTAAAGAGTGGTCTATTCTTGTTGAATCTCGATAGTAGTGATACACATATTCATAATGTTGAAGCCAAAAGATGCAGAGTTGATAATGATAGTGCAACTTATTTGTGGCACTACTGTTTGGGTCATATTGGTATAAAACGCATGAAGAAACTCCATACTAATGGACTTTTGGAATCACTTGATTATAAATCACTTGGTACTTGCGAACCATGCCTTATGGGAAAGATGACTAAAACGCCATTATCCGGAACTATGGAGCGAGCAACAGATTTGTTGGAAATCATACATACTGATGTATGTGGTCCGATGAATATTGAGGCTCGCGACAGGTATCGTTATTTTCTCACCTTCACAGATGATTTAAGCAGATATGGGTATATCTACTTAATGAAACATAAGTCTAAAACATTTGAAAAGTTCAATTTCAGAGTGAAGTGGAAAATCATCGTTACAAGAAAATAAATTTTCTACGATCTGATCATGGAGGAGAATATTTGTGTTACGAGTTTGGCATACATTTAAAACAATGCGGAGTAGTTTCGCAACTCACGCCACCCGGAACACCACAACCTAATGGTGTGTCAGAACGTCGTAATCGTACTTTACTAGATATGGTACGATCGATGATGACTCTTACTGATTTACCGCTATCATTTTGGGGTTATGCTTTAGAGACGGCTGCATTCACGTTAAATAGGGCACCATCAAAATCCGTTGAGACGACGCCTTATGAACTATGGTTTGGCAAGAAACCAAAGTTGTCATTTCTTAAAGTTTGGGGCTGCGATGCTTATGTGAAAAAGCTTCAACCTGATAAGCTCGAACCCAAATCGGAGAAATGTGTCTTCATAGGATACCCAAAGGAAACTATAGGGTACACCTTCTATCACAGATCCGAAGGTAAGATATTCATTGCTAAGAATGGATCCTTTCTAGAGAAGGAGTTTCTCTCGAAAGAAGTGAGTGGGAGGAAAGTAGAACTTGACGAGGTAACAGTACCTGCTCCCTTATTGGAAAGTAGTTCATCACAGAAACCAGTTCCTGTGACATCTACACCAATTAGTGAGGAAGCTAATGATGATGATCATGAAACTTCAGATCAAGTAACTACCGAACCTCGTAGGTCAACCAGAACAAGATCCGCACCAGAGTGGTACGGTAATCCGGTTCTGGAGGTCATGTTACTTGACCATGACGAACCTACGAACTATGAGGAAGCGATGATGAGCCCAGATTCCGCAAAATGGCTTGAGGCCATGAAATCTGAGATGGGATCCATGTATGAGAACAAAGTGTGGACTTTGGTTGACTTGCCCGATGATCGACAAGCCATCGAGAACAAATGGATCTTCAAGAAGAAGACAGACACTGACGGTAATGTTACTGTCTACAAAGGTTGACTTGTTGCAAAAAGTTTTTGACAAATTCAAGGAGTTGACTACGATGAGACCTTCTCACCCATAGCGATGCTTAAGTCCGTCCAAATCATGTTAGCAATTGCCGCATTTTATGATTATGAAATTTGGCAAATGGATGTAAAGACTGCATTCCTGAATGGATTTCTGGAAGAAGAGTTGTATATGATGCAACCTGAAGGTTTTATCGATCCAAAGGGAACTAAAAAAGTGTGCAAGCTCCAGTGATCCATTTATGGACTAGTGCAAGCCTCTCGGAGCTGGAATAAACGTTTTGATAGTGTGATCAAAGCATATGGTTTTATACAGACTTTTGGAGAAGCCTGTATTTACAAGAAAGTGAGTGGGAGCTTTGTAGCATTTCTAATATTATATGTGGATGACATATTATTGATTGGAAATGATATAGAATTTCTGGATAGCATAAAAGGATACTTGAATAAAAGTTTTTCAATGAAAGACCTCGGTGAAGCTGCTTATATATTGGGCATCAAGATCTATAGAGATAGATCAAGACGCTTAACTGGACTTTCACAAAGCACATACCTTGATAAAGTTTTGAAGAATTTCAAAATGGATCGAGCTAAGAAAGGGTTCTTTCCTGTGTTACAAGGTGTGAAGTTGAGTAAGACTCAGTGCCCGACCACTGCAGAAGATAGAGAGAAAATGAAAAGTGTTCCCTATGCTTCAGCCATAGGCTCTATCATGTATGCAATGTTGTGTACCAGACCTGATGTGTGCCTTGCTATTAGCCTAGCAGGGAGGTACCAAAGTAATCCAAGAGTGGATCACTGGACAGCGGTCAAGAATATCCTGAAATACCTGAAAAGGACCAAGGATATGTTTCACGTTTATGGAGGTGACAAAGAGCTCATCGTAAATTGTTATGTTGGTGCAAGCTTTGACACTGATCCAGATGATTCTAAATCACAAACGGGGTACGTGTTTATATTAAACAGTGGAGCTGTCAGTTGGAGCAGTTCTAAACAGAGCGTCGTGGCGGGATCTACATGTGAAGCGGAGTACATTGCTGCTTCGGAAGCAACAAATGAAGGAGTTTAGATGAAGGAGTTCATATCCGATCTAGGTGTCATACCTAGTGCATCGGGTCCAATGAAAATCTTTTGTGACAATACTGGTGCAATTGCCTTGGCAAAAGAATCCAGATTTCACAAGAGAACCAAGCACATCAAGAGACGCTTCAACTCCATCTGGGATCAAGTCCAGGTGGGAGACATAGAGATTTGCAAGATACATACGGATCTAAATGTTGCAGACCCGTTGACTAAGCCTCTTCCACGAGCAAAACATGATCAGCACCAAGGCTCCATGGGTGTTAAAATCATTACTGTGTAATCTGGATTATTGACTCTTGTGCAAGTGGGATACTGAAGAAAATATGCCCTAGAGGTAATAACAAATTTATTATTTATTTCCTTATTTCATGATAAATGTTTATTATTCATGCTAGAATTGTATTAACCGGAAACATAATACATGTGTGAATACATAGACAAACATAGTGTCACTAGTATGCCTCTACTTGACTAGCTCATTGATCAAAGATGGTTAAGTTTCCTAACCATAGACATGAGTTGTTATTTGATCAATGGGATCACATCATTAGGAGAATGATGTGATTGACTTGACCCATTCCGTTAGCTTAGCACTTGATCGTTTGTTTACTGTTATTGCTTTCTTCATGACTTATACATGTCCTTATGACTATGAGATTATGCAACTCCCGAATATCGGAGGAACACTTTGTGTGCTACCAAACGTCACAACGTAACTGGGTGATTATAAAGGTGCTCTACAGGTGTCTCCGATGGTACTTGTTGAGTTGGCAAAGATCAAGATTAGGATTTGTCACTCCGAATGTCGGAGAGGTATCTCTGGGCCCTCTCGGTAATACACATCACTATAAGCCTTGCAAGCATGATAACTAATGAGTTAGTTATAGGATGATGTATTACGGAACGAGTAAAGAGACTTGCCGGTAACGAGATTGAACTAGGTATTGGGATACCGATGATCGAATCTCGGGCAAATAACATACCGATGACAAAGAGAACAACATATAGTGTTGTGCGGTTTGACCGATAAAGATCTTTGTAGAATATGTAGGAACCAATATGAGCATTCAGGTTCCGCTATTGGTTATTGACCGGAGACGTGTCTCGGTCATGTCTACATAGTTCTCGAACCCGTAGGGTCCGCACGCTTAAAGTTCTGTGATGATCAGTTTTATGAGTTTATATGTTTTGATGTACCGAAGGTAGTTCGGAGTCCCGGATTTGATCACGGACATGAAGAGGAGTCTCGAAATGGTCGAGACATAAATATTGATATATTGGAAGCCTACATTTGGACATCGGAATAGTTCCGGGTGAAATCGGGATTTTACCGGAGTACCGGAGGGGTTACCGGACCCCCCTCCCCCGGGACTAATGGGCCTTGTTGGGCTATAAGGGAAAGATATAGGGGCCATCCTAGGGCAGGCAGCGCGCCCCCTTCCCCTTGTCCGAATTGGACTAGGAGAAGGGGGGTGGTGCCCCCCTTTCCTTCTCTTTCTCTCCCTGCCTTTCCCCCTCCTAGTAGGAGTAGGAAAGGGAGGAATCCTACTCCTACTAGGAGGAGGATTCCTCCTCCTAGGCTTGCCAACAAGGGCCAGCCGGCCTCCCCCTTGCTCCTTTATATATAGGGGCAGGGGGCGCCTCTAGACACACAAGTTGATCACAAAGATCTCTCCCAGCCTTGTGCGGTGCCCCCTCCACCATAATCCACCTCGGTCATACTGTAGCGGTGTTTAGGCGAAGCCCTGCTGCAGAACTTCATCAACATCGTCACCACGCCGTCGTGCTGACGAAACTCTTCCCCGAGCTCTACTGGATCGTGAGTTCGTGGGACGTCACCGAGCGGAACGTGTGCTGAACGCGGAGGTGCCGTACGTTCGGTACTGAGGATCGGTCGATCGTGAAGACGTACGACTACATCAACCGCGTTGTCATAACGCTTCTGCTTAATGGTCTACGAGGGTACGTGGACAACACTCTTCCCTCTCGTTGCTATGCATCACCATGATCATGTGTGTGCGTAGGAAATTTTTGAAATTACTACGTTCCCCAACAGTTTAAAGGCCAGAACTACCCTAGCAGTAAGTTTGAGGACACTATTTTCTTGGGAATGCCTCATCATCATTGCACGCTATTAGCTATGGCTTGATCGACTGAAAAAAGGTTTGATTTGAAGGGCCGGAAACGAAAGGAGTACTCGGATTTGGCATGCTAATTGGATTTTGTGGCCCTTCTCCTAAAAACCCATCACATTGCAAGGAAGATGTCGAATTCGGTTTGTCTCTGAATTGCTAAACAAGAACGGTTCATGGAATTATGGTCTGTTGTAGAATTATTTCATACCGGCTGATGTTGCCGAGATCCATGCTTCGCCACGGTTGGAGGATGATACACTTGCTTGGGGGCCTGGTAAGTATGGGGTTTTTCTGTCAAAAATGCATACCAATTTGGCTTCAAGGAAGCTCATAGGTACATTGACGGAGACTAGTACTAGACCTGATGGGTGTCGGTCCTGTTGGCATGTCATTTGGTCATGTGATGTTCCTCCCACGGTTTGTAATTTTGCTTGGAGGGTGGCCGCGGATTCATTGCCAACATGGCAGAACAAGCACATCTGAGGCCTTGAGCATAATGACTTATTCCCGGTGTGTTATTGAGAAACCGAAGACGGCTTTCATTCGCTCCGTCGTACCTCGCACTCTTTCTTAATAATTATAGCATACCATGTGTGAGATATGGACTTTACCGAATATTACTTCCATCCAAAATTCGGGGAGGGAATGGCTATTGGTTGTTCTAGAGCCACTACCGGATATCGAGCGCTCTACTTCTAATGACGTTGTGGCGTGCCTGCCACATTTGGAATGAGGTGGTTCATCCTAAGCCCCCGCCTCCTATGGAAGCATCTAGAAGGTTCTTGGTGAGCTGCTTTGATTCACTAATCGACATTAGAACTGATCTATCCTCATCTCCTAGCAAGGGTAAAACTATTGTCACATATGGTAACTGAGTCCGCCGACCACATTTGATAATGGGCGATGTTGATCCCGAGTGGTGTGCACCTGAAGCTGGTTGGGTGAAGCTGAATACATATGAATATTGTTGGAAATATGCCCTAGAGGCAATAATAAAATGATTATTATATTTCATTGTTCATGATAATTGTCTATTATTCATGCTATAATTGTATTATCCGGAAACCGTAATACATGTGTGAATACATAGACCACAATGTGTCCCTAGTGAGCCTCTAGTTGACTAGCTCGTTGATCAACAGATAGTCATGGTTTCCTGGCTATGGACATGGGGATGTCATTGATAACGGGATCACATCATTAGGAGAATGATGTGATGGACAAGACCCAAACCTAAGCATAGCACAAAGATCGTGTAGTTCGTTTGCTGTAGCTTTTCTGGATGTCAAGTATCATTTCCTTAGACCATGAGATTGTGCAACTCCCGGATACCGTAGGAGTGCCTTGGGTGTGCCAAACGTCACAACGTAACTGGGTGACTATAAAGGTACATTACAGGTATCTCCGAAAGTGTCTGTTGGGTTGGCACGAATCGAGACTGGGATTTGTCACTCCGTATGACGGAGAGGTATCTCTGGGCCCACTCGGTAATGCATCATCATAATGAGCTCAATGTGATCAAGTGGTTGATCATGGGATCATGCATTACGGTATGAGTAAAGTGACTTGCCGGTAACGAGACTGAACAAGGTATTGGGATACCGACGATCGAGTCTCGGGCAACTAACGTACCGATTGACAAAGGGAATTGAGTACGGGATTGATTAGGTCCTCGACATCGTGGTTCATCCGATGAGATCATCGAGGAGCATGTGGGAGACAACATAGGTATCCAGATCCCGCTGTTGGTTATTGACCAGAGAGTCGTCTCTGTCATGTCTGCTTGTCTCCCGAACCCGTAGGGTCTACACACTTAAGGTTCGGTGACGCTAGGGTTGTATAGATATGAGTATGCAGTAATCCGAAAGTTGTTAGGAGTCCCGGATGAGATCCTGGACGTCACGAGGAGTTCCGAAATTGTCCGGAGGTGAAGAATTATATATAAGAAGTGTAGTTTCGGCCATCGGGAAAGTTTCGGGGTCACCGGTATTGTACCGGGACCACCGGATGGGTCCCGGGGGTCCACCGGGTGGGGCTACCCATCCCGGAGGGCCCCATGGGCTGAAGTGGGGAGGGGAACCAGCCCATAGTGGGCTGATGCGCGCCCCCCCTTGGGCCCCCCATGCGCCTAGGGTTGGGAACCCTAGGGGGCGCCTCCACTTGCCTTGGGGGGTACTCCACGCCCTTGGCCGCCGCCCCCCTAGGAGATCCCATCTCCTAGGGCCGGCGCACCCCCTAGGGGGCCTATATAAAGGGGGGAGGGAGGGCAGCCGCACCTCAAGCCTTGGCGCCTCCCTCTCCCCTGCTACACCTTTCCCTCTCGCAGAAGCTCGGCGAAGCCCTGCTGCGATCACTGCTGCATCCACCACCACGCCGTCGTGCTGCTAGATCTTCATCAACCTCTCCTTCCCCCTTGCTAGATCAAGAAGGAGGAGACGTCATCCGCTCCGTACGTGTGTTGAACGCGGAGGTGCCGTCCGTTCGGCACTTGGTCATCGGTGATTTGGATCACGGCGAGTACGACTCAATCATCCCCGTTCTCTTGAACGCTTCCGCTCGCGATCTACAAGGGTATGTAGATGCACTCTCCTCTCGTTGCTAGTTGACTCCATAGATTGACCTTGGTGAAACGTAGGAAATTTTTTTGTTTTCTGCTACGATCCCCAATAGTGGCATCATGAGCTAGGTCTATGCGTAGTTACTATGCACGAGTAGAACACAAAGTAGTTGTGGGCGTCGATATTGTCGATTTGCTTGCCGTTACTAGTCTTATATTGATTCGGCGGCATCGTGGGATGAAGCGGCTCGGACCAACCTTACACGTACGCTTACGTGAGACCGGTTCCACCGATTGATATGCACTAGTTGCATAAGGTGGCTGGCGGGTGTCTGTCTCTCCCACTTTAGTCGGATCGGATTCGATGAACAGGGTCCTTATGAAGGGTAAATAGAAATTGGCAATTCACGTTGTGGTTTTGTCGTAGGTAAGAAACGTTCTTGCTAGAAACCTATAGCAGCCACGTAAAAACTTGCAACAACAATTAGAGGACGTCTAACTTGTTTTTGCAGCAAGTGTTTTGTGATGTGATATGGCCAAAGGTTGTGATGAATGATGAATGATATATGTGATGTATGAGATCGATCATGTTCTTGTAATAGGAATCACGACTTGCATGTCGATGAGTATGACAACCGGCAGGAGCCATAGGAGTTGTCTTTATTTATTTATGACCTGCGTGTCAACATAAACGTCATGTAATTACTTTACTTTATTGCTAAAGCGTTAGCCATAGTAGTAGAAGTAATAGATGACGAGACAACTTCAAGAAGACACGATGATGGAGATCATGGTGTCATGCCGGTGACAAGATGATCATGGAGCCCCAAGATGGAGATCAAAGGAGCTATATGATATTGGCCATATCATGTCACTATTATTTGATTGTATGTGATGTTTATCATGTTTTTGCATCTTGTTTACTTAGAATGACGGTAGTAAATAAGATGATCCCTCATAATAATTTCAAGAAAGTGTTCCCCCTAATTGTGCGCCGTTGCGACAGTTCGTTGTTTCGAAGCACCACGTGATGATCGGGTGTGATAGATTCCAACGTTCACATACAACGGGTGTAAGACAGATTTACACACGCAATACACTTAGGTTGACTTGACGAGCCTAGCATGTACAGACATGGCCTCGGAACACAGAAGACCGAAAGGTCGAGCATGAGTCATATAGAAGATACGATCAACATGAAGATGTTCACCAATGTTGACTAGTCCGTCTCACGTGATGATCAGACACGGCCTAGTCAACTCGGATCATGTTATACTTAGATGACTGGAGGGATGTCTATCTAAGTGGGAGTTCATTGAATAATTTGATTAGATGAACTTAATTATCATGAACTTAGTCTAAAATCTTTACAATATGTCTTGTAGATCAAATGGCCAACGTTGTCCTCAACTTCAACGCGTTCCTAGAGAAAACCAAGCTGAAAGACGATGGCAGCAACTATATGGACTGGGTCCGGAACCTGAGGATCATCCTCATAGCTGCCAAGAAAGATTATGTCCTACAAGCACCGCCGGGTGACGCACCTGTTCTCCCTGCAGAACAAGACGTTATGAACGCTTGGCAGGCACGTACCGATGACTACTCCCTCGTTCAGTGCGGCATGCTTTACAGCTTAGAGCCGGGGCTCCAAAAGCGTTTTGAGAGACACGGAGCATATGAGATGTTTGAAGAGCTGAAAATGGTTTTCCAAGCTCATGCCCAGGTCGAGAGATATGAAGTCTCCGACAAATTCTTCAGCTGTAAGATGGAGGAAAATAGTTCTGTCAGTGAGCACATACTCAAAATGTCTGGGTTGCATAACCGCTAGACTCAGCTGGGAGTTAATCTCCCGGATGACGCGGTCATTGACAGAATCCTTCATTCGCTTCCACCAAGCTACAAGAACTTTGTGATGAACTTCAATATGCAGGGGATGGAAAAGACCATTCCTGAAGTATTTGCAATGCTGAAATCAGCAGAGGTAGAAGTCAAAAAGGAACATCAAGTGTTGATGGTGAATAAAACCACTAAGTTCAAGAAAGGCAAGGGTAAGAAGAACTTCAAGAAGGACAGCAAGGGAGTTGCCGCTCCCGGTAAGCAAGCTGTCGGGAAGAAGCCAAAGAATGGACCCAAGCCCGAGACTGAGTGCTTTTATTGCAAGGGAAGTGGTCACTGGAAGCGGAACTGCCCCAAATACTTAGCGGACAAGAAGGCCGGCATCACAAAAGGTATATGTGATATACATGTAATTGATGTGTACCTTACCAGTACTCGTAGTAGCTCCTGGGTATTTGATACTGGTGCGGTTGCTCACATTTGTAACTCAAAGCAGGAGCTGTGGAATAAGCGGAGACTAGCGAAGGACGAGGTGACGATGCACGTCGGGAATGGTTCCAAGGTCGATGTGATCGCCGTCGGCACGCTACCTCTACATTTACCTACGGAATTAGTTTTAAACCTCAATAATTGTTATTTAGTGCCAGCTTTGAGCATGAACATTGTATCAGGATCTCGTTTAATACGAGATGGCTACTCATTTAAATCCGAGAATAATGGTTGTTCTATTTATATGAGAGATATGTTTTATGGTCATGCTCCGATGGTGAATGGTTTATTCTTAATGAATCTCGAGCGTAATGCTACACATATTCATAGTGTGAATACCAAAAGATGTAAGGTTGATAATGATAGTCCCACATACTTGTGGCACTGCCGCCTTGGTCACATAGGTGTCAAACGCATGAAGAAACTCCATGCAGATGGACTTTTAGAGTCTCTTGATTACGAATCATTTGACACGTGCGAACCATGCCTCATGGATAAAATGACCAAGACTCCGTTCTCAGGAACAATGGAGCGAGCAACCAACTTATTGGAAATCATACATACTGATGTGTGCGGTCCAATGAGTGTTGAGGCTCGCGATGGCTATCGTTATGTCCTCACCCTCACTGATGACTTGAGTAGATATGGGTATGTCTACTTAATGAAACACAAGTCTGAGACCTTTGAAAAGTTCAAGGAATTTCAAAGTGAGGTTGAGAATCAACGTGACAGGAAAATCAAGTTCTTGCGATCAGATCGTGGGGGAGAATACTTGAGTCACGAATTTGGCACACACTTAAGAAAATGTGGAATAGTTTCACAACTCACGCCGCCTGGAACACCTCAGTGTAATGGTGTGTCCGAACGTCGTAATCGCACTCTATTAGATATGGTGCGATCTATGATGTCTCTTACTGATTTACCGCTATCATTTTGGGGCTATGCTTTAGAGACTGCCGCATTCACTTTAAATAGGGCTCCATCGAAATCCGTTGAGACGACACCGTATGAATTATGGTTTGGGAAGAAACCTAAGCTGTCATTTCTAAAAGTTTGGGGATGCGATTCTTATGTCAAGAAACTTCAACCTGAAAAGCTCGAACCCAAGTCGGAAAAATGCGTCTTCATAGGATACCTTAAAGAAACTGTTGGGTATACCTTCTACCTCAGATCCGAAGGCAAGATCTTTGTTGCCAAGAATGGGTCCTTTCTAGAGAAGGAGTTTCTCTCGAAAGAAATAAGTGGGAGGAAGGTAGAACTTGATAAAGTATTACCTCTTGAACCGGTAAATGGCGCAGCTCAAGAAAATGTTCCTGAGGTGCCTGCACCGACTAGAGAGGAAGTTGATGATGGTGATCATGAAACTTCAGATCAAGTTGTTACTGAACTTCGTAGGTCCACAAGGACACGTTCCGCACCAGAGTGGTATGGCAACCCTGTCTTGGAAATCATGTTGTTAGACAACGGTGAACCTTCGAACTATGAAGAAGCGATGGCGGGCCCGGATTCCGATAAATGGCTGGAAGCCATGAAATCCGAGATAGGATCCATGTATGAAAAAGAAGTATGGACTTTGACTGACTTGCCCGTTGATCGGCGAGCCATGGAAAATAAATGGATCTTTAAGAAGAAGACAGACGCGGATGGTAATGTGACCATCTATAAGGCTCGGCTTGTCGCTAAGGGTTATCGACAAGTTCAAGGGGTTGACTACGATGAGACTTTCTCACCCGTAGCGAAGTTGAAGTCCGTCCGAATCATGTTAGCAATTGCCACATTCTATGATTATGAGATATGGCAAATGGACGTCAAAACGGCATTCCTTAATGGTTTCCTTAAGGAAGAATTGTATATGATGCAGCCGGAAGGTTTTGTCGATCCTAAGAATGCTGACAAGGTGTGCAAGCTCCAACGCTCGATTTATGGGCTGGTACAAGCATCTCGGAGTTGGAACATTCGCTTTGATGAGATGATCAAAGCGTTTGGGTTTATGCAGACTTATGGAGAAGCCTGCATTTATAAGAAAGTGAGTGGGAGCTCTGTAGCATTTCTCATATTGTATGTGGATGACATACTGTTGATGGGAAATGATATAGAATTCTTGGAAAGCATAAAGGCCTATTTGAATAAGTGTTTTTCAATGAAGGACCTTGGAGAAGCTGCTTATATATTAGGCATCAAGATCTATAGAGATAGATCGAGACGCCTCATTGGTCTTTCACAGAGTACGTATCTTGACAAGATTTTGAAGAAGTTCAAAATGGATCAGTCAAAGAAGGGGTTCTTGCCTGTATTGCAAGGTACGAGATTGAGCTTGGCTCAATGCCCGACCACGGCAGAATATAGAGAAAAGATGAGTGTTGTCCCCTATGCCTCGACCATAGGGTCTATCATGTATGCTATGCTGTGTACCAGACCTGATGTAAACCTTGCCGTAAGTTTGGTAGGAAGGTACCAAAGTAATCCCGGCATGGAACACTGGACAGCGGTCAAAAATATCCTGAAGTACCTGAAAAGGACTAAGGAAATGTTTCTCGTTTATGGAGGTGACGAAGAGCTCGTCGTAAAGGGTTACGTCGATGCTAGCTTCGACACAGATCTGGATGACTCTAAGTCACAAACCGAATACGTGTATATTTTGAATGGTGGGGCAGTAAGCTGGTGCAGTTGCAAGCAAAGCGTTGTGGCGGGATCTACATGTGAAGCGGAGTACATGGCAGCCTCGAAGGCAGCACACGAAGCAGTCTGGGTGAAGGAGTTCATTACCGACCTAGGAGTCATACCCAATGCGTCGGGCCCAATGACTCTCTTCTGTGACAACACTGGAGCTATTGCCCTTGCCAAGGAGCCCAGGTTTCATAGGAAGACCAGGCATATCAAGCGTCGCTTCAACTCCATTCGTGAAAGTGTTCAAAATGGAGACATAGAGATTTGTAAAGTACATACGGACCTGAATGTAGTAGATCCGTTGACTAAACCTCTCCCTAGAGCAAAACATGATCAACACCAGAATTCCATGGGTGTTCGATTCATCACAATGTAACTAGATGATTGACTCTAGTGCAAGTGGGAGACTGTTGGAAATATGCCCTAGAGGCAATAATAAATAATTATTATATTTCCTTGTTCATGATAATTGTCTATTATTCATGCTATAATTGTATTATCCGGAAATCGTAATACATGTGTGAATACATAGACCACAATGTGTCCCTAGTGAGCCTCTAGTTGACTAGCTCGTTGATCAACAGATAGTCATTGTTTCCTGGCTATGGACATGGGGATGTCATTGATAACGGGATCGCATCATTAGGAGAATGATGTGATGGACAAGACCCAAACCTAAGCATAGCACAAAGATCGTGTAGTTCGTTTGCTGTAGCTTTTCTGGATGTCAAGTATCATTTCCTTAGACCATGAGATTGTGCAACTCCCGGATACCGTAGGACGGTAGGAGTGCCTTGGGTGTGCCAAACGTCACAACGTAACTGGGTGACTATAAAGGTACATTACAGGTATCTCCGAAAGTGTCTGTTGGGTTGGCACCAATCGAGACTGGGATTTGTCACTCCGTATGACGGAGAGGTATCTCTGGCCCACTCGGTAATGCATCATCATAATGAGCTCAATGTGATCAAGTGGTTGATCACGGGATCATGCATTACGGTACGAGTAAAGTGACTTGCCGGTAACGAGACTGAACAAGGTATTGGGATACCGACGATCGAGTCTCTGGCAAGTAACGTACCGATTGACAAAGGGAATTGAGTACGGGATTGATTAGGTCCTCGACATCGTGGTTCATCCGATGAGATCATCGAGGAGCATGTGGGAGCCAACATGGGTATCCAAATCCCACTGTTGGTTATTGACCAGAGAGTCGTCTCGGTCATGTCTGCTTGTCTCCCGAACCCGTAGGGTCTACACACTTAAGGTTCGGTGACGCTAGGGTTGTATATATATGAGTATGTAGTAATCCGAAAGTTGTTCGGAGTCCCGGATAAGATCCTGGACGTCACGAGGAGTTCCGGAATTGTCCGGAGGTGAAGAATTATATATAAGAAGTGTAGTTTCGGCCATCGGGAAAGTTTCAGGGTCACCGGTATTGTACCGGGACCACCGGATGGGTCCCGGGGGTCCACCGGGTGGGGCTACCCATCCCGGAGGGCCCCATGGGCTGAAGTGGGGAGGGGAACCAGCCCATAGTGGGCTGGTGCGCCCCCCCCCTTGGGCCCCCCATGCGCCTAGGGTTGGGAACCCTAGGGGAGGGGGCGCCTCCACTTGCCTTGGGGGGTACTCCACCCCCTTGGCCGCCCCCCCCCCTAGGAGATCCCATCTCCTAGGGCCGGCGCACCCCCCTAGGGGGCCTATATAAAGGGGGGGAGGGAGGGCAGCCGCACCTCAAGCCTTGGCGCCTCCCTCTCCCCTGCTACACCTCTCCCTCTCGCAGAAGCTCGGCGAAGCCCTGCTGCGATCACTGCTGCATCCTCCACCACGCCGTCGTGCTGCTGGATCTTCATCAACCTCTCCTTCCCCCTTGCTGGATCAAGAAGGAGGAGACGTCATCCGCTCCGTACGTGTGTTGAACGCGGAGGTGCCGTCCGTTCGGCATTTGGTCATCGGTGATTTGGATCATGGCGAGTACGACTCCATCATCCCCGTTCTCTTGAACGCTTCCGCTCGCGATCTACAAGGGTATGTAGATGCACTCTCCTCTCGTTGCTAGTTGACTCCATAGATTGACCTTGGTGAAACGTAGGAATTTTTTTTGTTTTCTGCTACGATCCCCAACAAATATGATGCACATGATGGTACAACAGGCGCGGGTATGGTGTTGAGGGACGACAAGGTTAGCATTGTCTTGTCTTCTTGCGCCGTGAAGCCATGTAAGCTGAATTATGTGTTTGCATGGAACGCTTGTTGTTTGCCGTCTAGAGGAGTGACTTGTCAAGCAAGGTTGAGATGGGCTCTATTGTTGCAGTCAAGTTGATTCAAACTCAGGAAGTAGATAGATCGGTCTACTCCTCACTCATTAAGGAGATTAGGCACCTCATGTGTCTTCGTGAATCATATATTACTTATGCCAATCGTATTTAAAATAAGGTCAGCGATAATTTAGCTAAGTTTGCTCATAGAGAAGGTAGATATATGACTTGGGTTGGTTCTGGCCCATTAGATGTAGTAGAGCTAGTTACGATTGTTTATATGAACATTATGAGTTGAGTAATACATTATTCCCCCTGCAAAAAAATGAAACACCTTCATTGTTGCGCTCGTTGATCCTCTTCTTCATACCAATCAACCATTTCTTGCCTTCATCATCCAAGATACTAGTATTCTACAACATGACCCTCGACTCCTCCACGTCTCTCGCAAGCCTTAACCGGAGGCTGGAACGGAGTCGGGTTCTGCGACATGCTCTTCTTTTCCGCGGCCACAACAGACGGATCGGTCGCGATCGCCGGATCGCCCACGCGTCCATCCACTCATCACCGGCCATCTCCGCACCGGGCCTCTCCGCGGCTACCTTCTGAAGCGGCGATCGACCAGCCACACTCTGAAGAACTGAGTACAAGGACCACGTCTTCATTGCCCTGCCCGCAGGCGCAGTGGAGTCAATGGAGCCGAGTGATGGATCGCCAGTTACCTCCTGGGATCACAGTAACTTCCGAACAGTACCGTCGTGTCCTGCGCCTCTGCCATCGCCACGAACTGCAGCAGTAAATGCACGAACAATAGCGCCTGTACCGCAGTGCCGCTACCACTGTGCACCTCGTCAGAGTTCGGAGTGATGGCTGATGGCTGATCGACGCCACAGGCTGCTTCGCCGCCGCAGTGCCTGTGACAGCATGAGCATGGCCATAAAAATTCCTGGGCGAAGATACCGTATCTGTGACGACTGCCCACGAGGTAAGCAGGAAAATTCCTGTTCCTCTGTGGCACCGCGTGTACTGTTGTACGTACTGTTCTGCCACTGTGTCCGTACGTGACCATCGGTCCATCGCCGCGGACGAAAGAGACGAGCCGCTTCTGATCGGACGGTCGGCAGCAATCAACACTGTCTGGAGAAAACGTAACGATGGTTCTCTTTCTTTAACAGGGGAAGCACTGATTGTTACTGGATTATGCGTCTGATTTTTTGTGTTGGGCGGTCGTGGAGTGGAGCAGGTGTGGATGGGCGACGGGGGAGGGAGGGAGCAGTCAGCGGAAAGTTTTCATCGCTGACGGGACCTGCGAGCGCGACGTGGACCGGGCAGGACACGGCGGCATGGCACAGTCTTACTGCACAGTTACAGCTCAGTCCTTTGTTCAGACGCAACCGCTGTACCTCTCACGTCTCATCGCAGTGGGTCATGGCGGGACAGCTCGGGCTAAATCTGGTGTTTCGACTCTTTCCTGAAACCTATTTAAAATTTGATCCTAGTTTGAAAAAAATTCAAAATCTGATCATTTTGCTACCGTCAGGGACCATGACGGTAGGATATAACAGCCTACCGCCAAAATCCCTGACGGTAGGGTTTCATGCCCTACCGCCAAAAACCTTGTAAATATTGAACACAGTGCGCGCTCATGCTTACCGCCAAACACCTTGGCAGTAGGTTTGTGCAGGCTACCGCCAGCCCGGTTGGCGGTGACAATATTTCCTATCGCCAAAGTCCCTGATGGTAAGCTGTTAGACCCTACCACCATAGACTCTGGCGGTAGCAAAAGGGTCAGATTTAAAAAAAAATCAAACTAGAATCAAATCTTAAATAGATTTCAGAAAAAGTTCAAAACACGAAAATTTGCCACAGCTCGGCCCAAGCTACAACGATGCGATGATTCTTTTCCTTCACGCAGCCCCTCGACCGTGGGCCGTAAATGGTGGATAAGTCGACCCTGACCCGTATCAAGATTTCTTTAGCCCGAAGCAATCATTGCTCCCTAGTCCGGTAGCTGGACTCTCCGGTGCAGAGATAGTCTAGCTAGGCTCTAATCTATGCATGGTGTGTTTATCTTGGATATACGTACTGTATAAGTTTGGCAGATATGCAGGGGCACCGTGCTAGCAGATTTTCGTCGAGACTACTCTCGACGAAAATCTTGAGCGACATGATCGCCAATCCATCTAGTCAAGATTCGGGGGCCTTGGTGTCCTCTCCATCAAAAACCAAGCAATCTGAGCAGCGCGTTCGGTCGAGCGTGCGTGACGACTCTCGGGTGCAGCAGCACGGGCCGACGCGTGACGGGAGGAGGGGCGACTATTCCTCCCGAACCCGTGTCCCGGCCGGAGCCACGCAACGCAGCCCCGATCCGAGACGGGCAGGAGTGGGTGTACTGGGGTGGGACGCAATCACGCAACGGACAAATCGTACGGTGCACCGGCCATGACTGTCAACGGAACAACGACCCCCGCTGACGAAACGGGACCACCGTCTCCTTAATGCTTTGACTCGCGCGCCGCACCGGTTCGCCAGCGGTTTACGTCGCCTTCCGGCGGACCTGCACCTAGCTCATGAATCATGATGCCCGCCAAACACTTGGGTTTGGTCCTCGGAAACTACTACTCCTACTACTATAGTAGCAGTGGTGGTGTGGACACGGGACGGGACCGGTCCAAGTTGGCGTGAGGGCGCACGCGAGCAGGTATGTCGCGCCATGCCGATCGGTCGAGGCCGCTGGGGCCAGCGGACGTACGCGCACTCTGTACTGTACCGATGTACCCTACACAGAACCAGTACTGTACGTAAGCGCCAGCTAGCCCGCCAGTGCCATCCCCATCAACACAAACTCCCCGGAGAGCGAGAGGCCCGAAATTTAAGTACCACGATAACCTAACATAAACTCAGCAAATCAACCACCGAACTACGACCAGACGACAAAGCCCTAACATGATTGCGTTCTTCGGAGGAAAACTATAACGCCCCAATCTTATATAGCTTTGGCCTTGTCGCGAAGAAAAACAAATCAAATTTTCATAATGGAAAGGGAGATTAATATTGCGCCCCTTGATCCGATTCAAACTATTTTTCTTCGTTTATTTTCTTTCTCGATGTTTTCTAAGATTATTCAACACTCTTTCCGGTTTTGGAAAGACAAAATATAGCTCCAACTCCCAAGCAGGTTCTGGTTTTTTTAAATATATATGTGAAATTACGGATGAGGTATATGCGTGTATGACACCGTGATCCGTGCAGAAAAAAGTTAAATATATGTTTGAAAACATTGCACAACTTTACGCCGCAATCTATGTATTCTATATATTTTTCCCAAATTCACATAAGCGATTTATGTTACAGAAAAGAGTATGAGAGAATACTGAGACAGGCCAACAATTTAGGGGTACAACATGCATTGGAGAAGTTCACACAATCACAATCTAAAGAGTAGCAAGAATAAGTGGTGATGTGATTCGGTTGTAGCGACACAATGGTTAGCTTTCTTACACAAACCTGTGATGTGCAGCCCCAGAAATGCAACAAGAACAAAGAGGTACGGTACAAGTGCAGGCAGTACGTACGTACACGTAGCATTACATGTGCTATAGTACTTACCAGCTAGCTGTTGGTCGTCGTTAAGAAGCATTTAACCGCAGCTTAATTAAGGCAATCGTGATGAGGAACTAAGCCAAACTAGGGTAGGTAGACGGACGGGTCCTGGACGTCCGTCCAGCAGCTCCCGCCGTTCCAGTAATCGGCCGGCGACGCGTCGCCGAGCTCGAAGATCCCCGCGTCCAGGGACATGAACGGCGCCATGTCGGCGACGGTGGAGGTGCAGGTGGGCTCCTCTGGCTCTTGCGCCGGCTCCTGCCCCGGGAGTAGCAGTGAGCCGATCGCCTCCTCCATCTTCGGCTCCGCCGAGAAGCTGAACACCGGGAGAGGCGGTGGAGGAGGCGGCGCGAAGAGGGACGCGAGGGCGGCCGCCTGGTCGGCGAATATCGGCGCCGGAGGTGGCACGTCTGCCGCGAAGGGGTAGTTCGTCATGCGGTTGGCGAAGGAGACCGCGTTGGAGTTGGAGTTGGACGACGGCGTGGGCGGGGGAGGGGGCTCGGTCTCCGTTGTCGTCGTCTCTTCCGCAGCGGCCGTGGGGCTGGCGCTGCCGCTGCCGCTGTTGGAGCGGGAAGAGGACGACGCGGACGCGCGCCGCTGGCTCTTGGCGTCCATGGCCGCGGGCGTCGACGGTGCCGACGCCGACGAGGAGCTGCGCTTGGCCTTGCGGCAGCCGCCGCCGACGGGGACGTTGCGGAGGACGCCGCCCTTGGTCCAGTACCGGCGGCAGCTCTTGCAGAAGTGGCGCGGCTGCGACAGGTTGTAGTTGTTGTAGTAGCAGAACTTGGTGTTGGTGGACTCGCACCGCGGGCACTTGACGGCCGCCTCCGGCTGCGCGGACGCCGCCTGCGAGAACACGCCGCACCGGGACGCCGGGCCCTGCACGCGCCGGATGTCCGCCGCCGCCGCGCCGCCGAACAGCCGCCCGGCGAGGCCCGGGATGGACTGGAAGTCTTGCATGGGCTGGTGCGGAGTTCAGAACGTTCTACTATAAGAGCGCGCGCTGCTATGTGCTTATTATCAGTGGCTTTGTGGGTGTGCTTGTCGACGAGCTAGGAGCGGCAAGAGCTCCACCCAATGAGCTTGGCCTCTGCATCACACATGGATAGCGGGTAAATATCTGCAACCGATGGATCGCTGCTGCCCGTGAAATTACGCAAGTGCCCTTGGCTTCTAAATGTTGACCAAAATACCCTTAAACAAAAAATGTTCCATGCCATGGATGTAATCGTACTAGCGTGTATAGAAACCTTGCGAATCAACCTGTGGTTGAGTTGGTTAGGTGGACAGTGGTATCCCCAACCCATCAGGGTTCAAATCCTGGTGCTCGCATTATTCCTGGATTTATTTCAGGATTTTCGGCGATGCGCTTTCAGTGGGGGGAGACGTTCCCGTCGACAACGAGGCGCCTACGATGACTTCGTAAATCTCAAGATGATATACCGGCTTAGTCTCTCGGAGGTGCTCATAGGGATAGGGTGTGTGTGTGCGTTCATAGGGGTAAATGTATGCGCGTGTATATGAGCGCTTGTGTCTGTACTGATGCTCAAAAAAAGTGTGTATAGAAACCTTGCATCTATCAAACGGGACGCTTCTTTTTTATTATGTGAAGCAAAAGGGTTATTAATTTCCTTCTTCTAATACAACTGCGGTGCCCTTGTTGTCGCGACATTACTCGAAAAGTTAATCAGCATGTGCTCGAGTCTTCACTTCAAAACTTATTGACTTGTTTAGTCGGGTATTTCTTGGTTGTGTGCGGAACATTCAATTCTAATTTATAAAACCTTTCAAATTCCCATCCCTAAATTGTGTGTGTTTTTGTAATAAATCATGTTCTTCGTCTTCCTCATATGCTTCTTCTTCCTACCGATTGCCTAACGTCCTCATGGGGGCCTTTGCTTGAGGGGTGCAACGGTGGAGTCATGGTCAATGAAGAGCGGATACATCATAGTTGGTGACCAGATATGTCATCTTGTTTATAAAGCTTAGGGTTGTCGATGCATCAAGGGGAGGCGAGTGCGGTGAGGATGGTTGATAAGCTACCGTCAGAGCCCAGAGGGGGCTAGATAAAAGATTTGTTGAAGAGTAGTCAAAGACGGTGTCAAGGTGCTACAGTTATAGGAGGTTGGCCACGGCAGACATGATCAAAACATCTTCGGAGGCGAATAGCGTGGTAATAGCAACAATATGAATAAGGCGATTGTGCACGCAAGAGATGATTCTGAAATTTCTAGACTCGATAAGAGATAAATAAAAATGAATAGTATCAATGGATATATTTCAAATTTGACCATGTATCCATGCATTGCACCAGACCCTTTCTTTTGACGGGTGACATTTGCCACATATTTCTACAAACGCGGGGCATTCCACCCTTCGTAGTACCCTTATCCTTAGTAGCGCATACAATTATGAACCGGGGGAGTCCCCCCCCCCCCCCCCCCCCGCGCGGTCCCCGCGTCGTCCGCTTCGGGCGACTCGGGCGGCGACTAGGGTTTCCCCGTCGCGCCGCCGCTCCCTTACCCTCCCTCCCTCCCTCGCCGCCACCTAAGAAAGTCGTCGGATTCGCTCGCGCGGCCGCCGGTGATGGTGGCGGCAACGCCTCAGTCGCTCCTTCCCTCGAGGAGAACCTCGGATCTGGGGCGGCAGCCCTTCTTGGCGAGGCGGCGGCATCATCTCGGCTGGCGTCGTTCGCGGGTGTGCTCTGGCCAGCGGTCTCGACCACGCGGGTGGTGAGACGACGGCGGGTGGCGGCGGCGGCGCAGAGGTCTTCCCCTCCTCGTTAGATATGAGGTCTGGCTCCTCGCCCAGTCCCCTTCGTCCCCGCCACTTCACGCCGGCTTCCCTTCGGGAGTCGGTCTGGTGAGGGTGGGTGACCGGTGGTCTTGTTTTGGGCTGTGGGAAACCGTTGGTCGGCTTGGCCAGCCTGGCAGCAGCGACGTCCTTGACGCCGTTTCCTCCTTGGAGGTGCTGCAGAGGCCCTTCCCCTTTCCACCCCTGTTCCTCCTCCCGAGTGAAATCCCAAAATCCGTCTAGGATTGGGCGGCGATGGCGCGATGTGCGTCGTGTCTTCCTTGGGGGCGCCGCCTGGGGAGGGTTGGGTTCAGGTGAGGGGTTCAAAAGTCGGAGCTTGGGCAGCTTGGGTGGTCCGTTGACGACGGTGTCAACGAGGCTCGGCTCCTCAGTGGCCTGTCTGTTTTACTTGATGCCCTTGCTGCCTTTCTTCAATAGCCGCACCTAGTGGTTTTCCTGCAGCTCTCAGGTGTTCTAGGATGTGGCGATGCGGCGGTCGCGGAGTGCTCGACTGTTCTAGTGGTGATGTGCTGCGGCTGCTCCAGGTCCCAAAGTTTGCACTTCCCCTGCTCTAGGATGAGTGTCTCTCAAGTCCGACGGTACGGCGCCTTGCGAACCATGGCAAGAGGGAAGGGTCCCTCTGCGGCGAGAGAGACGGAGGATGTGTATTGTCTTCCTACCTGGGCGTTGGTCGGGCTCACTTACCACACTCTGTTGTTAGCTGGTCCTCGTCGTGCTCGTGTGTGTCCCTATCCTAGATGTCTGTTTGGCTGTAGTCTTCGACTAGGACAAGCACCGAGCTCAGTTCCCTGCATTCTTTTTGAGCTTGTGCGATCTGTTGAGTTGTAAGCCTCCTAGAGTGTCCCCTTGTATCGTTTGGCTGAGGTGGTTTGTGTGGGTTTGTATTTCCTGGCCGGTTGATGGCTTTATTAATTCAAAGCAGGGCTCTTCGCGAGCCTTCGTTCTAAAAAAAACACTATGAATCGGGTGCTAACAAACTCCTAACAACCGTTGCTGAATGCAACCTTTGGGACCTTTTAGATAGGGTGTGTTTAGGACACATCTAGATGTGCTCTAGTTATTGCACATCTAAGTGAGTGAGTCAAGCATAAAGAGGAAAAAAAAAGAAAAAAAAAGTATTCACACGAATCTCAACGTAAGATCAATGACATAGGATTTAGATGTGCAATACTTATAACACATCTAGATGTGCTTTAGCAAAACTGTTCTAGATAACACGGCGTGACATTCAAACTCTAGTATTGACATTTTATTATGTTATCCGAATTGAGGAGCTGTTGGTATTAACGTGTTTTGTGCAACGGGCTCATTTCAGATATTTGTGGGAAAGGCCATGGGAGTGTGGAGCTACTTGTTGCGAAGTGTTGCCCGAAGCATGCAGAGCAAGTGGGCACACCATGAACGAACCAACTCCTCATGATTTTTTGCACAAGTTCGGCTTCCATTCAAGGTGGCTATATAGAACCGCCCACCTAGGCTCCCATTTCGGAACGCTAGTTGTCACGATATCATGGCAGACATTCCTAACTAACCAATCCGATCCGGCGAGAAGGGTCATTGCACAAGCCACACAGTACGCTGCGTTCGCCCAATTTGCAGACAACTTAACACGGTATTTTAAATTGAAGAGCGTGCAGCCACACAGTTCACTGCATTTCATAATTTGCACATAGTTTGACCGTATATCTTAAAAAGAGTGTGCCTAATCAAACTTGTTTACAAAAAGAGTGAATTCCACTTTTTACCCCATATTTATACATTTGTGACACTAATTACCCCTTCGAGTGAAAATTCGTCTAGAATACCCCTTTTGAAATCTTTGGACCCTTGTTTTTTGATGCGTGTCCATCAGGTATGGTGTGAGGTGACGCCCTGTATCCAAAAATATGTGGACGGCCACAAGGAGTGGAACAGATAGACAAGAGAAGCTTGGACAAGATCGCCAATGATGCCCTCCGATCCTTACAGTTTTTTTTACGAATCAATGACGCAACATGCCGATCCTATCGACCATAAACAAACAAAATGTAAAACTGAGGTAAAACCGTGTTAAAAGTCTCCAAAATCTGACATTTCGATAAAAGTTCCGCTAAATAGGGTAATATATGTCACAAATGTACAACTACAAGATAAAAAATGGAATTCACTCTTACAAAAAACAAAAAATATGCACATGGTTTTTCTCCGAGGGCAACTGGCAGAGGGTACGTGCGTAGCGCCAGGAGTGTAGTCCATGACACATTAATTGGGCGGGCAGCGGACGTTCGTACGCGATCGAGCCGCGGTCGGCGTCACGAGGACCACGGCGCGATCACATCACGCCCGCTCGGCCAGCTGCCCCGTCCGTCCGGCCGGCCACGTCTGCGGTGCCGCGGCGCGGGCAGCGTCCGCGGTCGACCCGACCCGGCCCGGTGCCGCGCGCGCGCCACCTCCCCGATCGATAGGCGATGGCTAGCCACGACGTACGACGCGGGCGGCAGGCTATCTAGCCTAGCCAGTAATGGCGATCAGCGACGGGTTGGGTAGGTCGTTGCGCCAGCGCGCGCCCTAGCACGTACGGCCCGGTGCTAATCCTGCCCGGATTGGTACGTGGACGTGTGGCTACGTCGAGTCAGACCGGGCTCATCTGTGCAGATCGGATTGGTGTATGTGTACACGACGACGCCGCCGGTGATCAAGGGACGACGTGGGTGGCCCCGGGAGAGGAAAAGAAACAGAGGGTGGCTGCATGGCCGGGGACTGGGCTGAAGAGTCGCTGAGATGCACTTGTGGGGGGTTTGTTTTGCTGTCCATCCGCACACGTCCGCCTGTCGCGTCGGCGTCGGGCTCGCTCGAAGGCGCCGTCGCTTTCCCCCGCCTGCCCCGCCGTGTCCTACCAGCGTCTCATCCGTGCGAGCTATTTAGCACGTACGTACTCGTAGTAGGAGTACGTCCGTTTATGCGTGTTTTCCGGGGTATGAGACGTACGCACGACATTGTCCGGAACGCAGGGCACGTACATGTATGCAGCAGTAATTTTCTCTCGCCCCTGCATGACATCCGTGCCTCTCGTGAGTGTGCTGTACGTGTCCTCCCAGCTCTTTTATGAGTATATATGGCAGGTTAATTAGCAGCAATCAAGTCCTGGTTTTGCTTATGACCATCCAGGTTTCGATCTTGCTAAGTCTCGGTCGACTGATACTTTGTTCAGTCTCAGTCAATGATGTATCCATGAAATCTTACATTAAAATCCGTCTAAAATTTATTTTTTCTTTTTCTCTATTACATGTTATATCATTTGAATGAGACTTGGTAAAAATATCTAGACAAGTTCTTTTCGTTTCGCTCCTTCGTTCGGGGCATCGAGAATTCTGCATGCACATCATGGACCCGAAGCAATACCGGTCCAAAAATATTCTGGAGGCACAACGGCGCGTGACAAGCCCGGGTGTCCCCCACCGCCGGCGATGGTGCGCTTGGATCAGGCACGAGTACGGGCTGGCCATCAACCTCGGCGAGCAGGCGCAAGCCGTACGTGCGGTCCGAGCAGCCAGCGCACTGCCCACGGACGTGCTCGCGCCACGCTGCGGCGCACTGTTCCGTTGGACTTCCACCCATGCTCGGAACAGGACGTGTGGTGTGGCCGTACACCGCCATACGCCGTCCGACGGGTCGCCCGGCTTCCCACCGCCGTTGGCCCACCGGACGGGGTACGTGCGCCTTGACAACGTCCAGACGCGCTGTTCCGGCACGGTCTCCGCCGTACGTACGAGATATATTCATGCGTCTTCGTCGGATGGGCCTGCCTGCCTGCCATCACCAGCGCCCCTTGTCCTTTTGCTGTCACCTGTCAGTGCAGGTGCACGTACGTGCGCGCGTCCGTGCTGGACAGGAGTGGCAACCACACCGACGTGCTGCCGATCCACTCACGATATGATCTGACATCTTGTCCCCGACTGTGTGTTTCATATTCAACGAGGTCCTTCGGTCGAGTCTCTGATGAAAAATAATGCATGCTCTGCTAGGCCCACGGTGATTATTCGAGTGCACGGATCACCCAAGGAATCTAAGTTGGATCGGTGCATTTTGTGGCTAACATGAACGTACTTACTCCCTCCGTTCGTTTTTATAAGACGTTCAGACAACTTGCTTTGTGCTGTTTTTGAACCGTGTCTGAAAGTCTAAAACGTCTTATAAAAATAAACAGAGGTGGTACTAACGTAGAACCTTTGGTAGTGGTCGGCCAGTGCGAGGAGCATGAATCAGGGCGTGCGTGCATGCTTGGCGGCAACTAGGATCCAACTCTGACGTCTGGGACAATTGGCTCCCATCGATCTGGCTGAGCGTCAACAAGCGGAACTGGATTATCTAGGGTTAATTTTACGCCGACGGAGCAATCAGCCGGTACAATGATTCTTATCTAGGAAGAAAGATGAGCGGGGTCGATCCAAACAGGAGCCTGTCGCTGTACTGCTGGTTAATTTGTTAGGTCAAACGGCCACATTCACTCGGTGCTTGTCGACGCGTATCCATCCATCGCCGGAGCTAGATCGATCGATCGGTCGAGATCTAGCAGCACTGCTCAAGCAACTGTTAGTAGATCATGTAGCAGTAGCCTAGGCTTAATGACTGTTTGGTGAATCTGTGAGCAGTGAATAGCAGGAGCACAGGTGCAGAGCGTACGCACCTAACGAGCTATAGCGGAGGCACAATTGACAAAACCAATCTAGTTGCGGAGAGCGAGTCGTTTCCCTTCTGATGATGCATGCCGACCCGGCTGAAACTTGTGGAGCTAACTAGGGTTAGGGTCCGTCCGTGCGTACATGCCTCGTCGTGATGGGTACTGACGGCGCCCGCTCACCTGCCTAGAGGCAGTGAATTTCGCAGCAACGGTGTAGGTTTAGGTCGTAGAGGGGGGGTACGTCAGAGCAGCGATAGGGGGGAGGCAAACCGCAGGAGTCGACAGCGTGACAGGAAACCGAACGGACAGCGCGGTAGGGCGCGGCGGGGGGCGATCGACGTCCTCACCCGTCGCTCTCGTACGTACGTAGATCCCCGGAGACACGCGTGAATCGCCGCGCCAGCGACGCCACGGCCGGCCGGCCGGCAACGGGTACCGGCCTCGCCCTCACCTCCGGCCCCGGAGATATTCTTACTCCGTCGATCGATCGATGCTCCATTATATATACATCTCGTGTGCAGTCGGTTTCTCCAGTATCTCTCGGGGTTTCTTACAACCAACGAGCTGTTCACGGAAAGCTCAGCCTGTTACGGAAAGGAGGCCGCCGCTGCCGTTGCCGTCGCCGGTGCGTGTATTCATGCCGGCCGCAACGCTCGGCTCAACGGCGAAGCCCGCCCACGTGCCGCCCTTGCTGTCGTGCCTAACAAACTTCTATTGCCGGCCCGCCTTAATGCTCGGCTCCCCGGGGCACCACGCGCCGGATGCCCCGCGGGATTCGACCCCTCGTGCCATGCAGTTCAGCGTGCTCGGATCGGATGCACATACCGATCGTCAAGTTGCAGCCGCGCGCGTAGATATCCGGGCGACGGGGACGGGACGCTGCTGCGAGGTCCCGAGATTGGGACTGAGATATATACGGCCGTGGCCCTCGTGGGGACTCGGGGAGATAAGAGGGGCGGCCGAGCCAAGCTAGGCCTTTTGCCTTTTGGGGTTCAATGGCGATTCGTCGTGGTCCTCTCGCCGAGTCGTGGCCTAATTAGTTGCCTCTCGTGGCGCGTCCTGACAGTGAGAGGCGCCCTCGTGGTTATGCCGGTATGGTCCTCACTAAGCCGCGCGCTGCTAGCTGATCAGGCTCGCGTACGTACGGCTCGTACTTGCAGCGGTGCAGATTCTCACACAACTGCTTATCGTTGCTAGGACGTCGGCCGGCCTCCGCCCGGTTGACGCTACATCCAAACCTCTGGTTTTTTACGGCATGAAAACGGATGGCTTTGGTATGAGTATTCATCCGAATGAGCCGAAAACAGCGGGGATTACGGGCCAAATCGTGCGAGTTTTTGTCCCCCTCGCGTCAAACTCCAAAGCACAACTGATGCGCGTACGTTGCCGTCGTCAGGGCTCACTTATCAGTAGTTATTATTGCACGCCCTTGGCCACAGGGAAGTGACCACTAGCTAGGTAGTGACCCGGAGATTTCATTGCCAGGAGAGGAACCTTACAGGTGCAAGCCACCAAATTGGCATATCCTGGTGGCGCGGGATTTGCTCGCCACGGCTCGGCTCACTCTGCCGAGTGACTCGTCCATCCATGCCTGTCTACCATAGGCCGTAGCGTCAAAGGGATGGCAAGAAGATGCCAAAATGACGGACGGTGCTTGAGGGCTACTGACGACCTTCTGGTAGGCCTAGAGAAGAGAATCGTTAGGACCCCGTCCCGTCCATGGTGTCATCTCTCCAACCCAACAGCGTGTGCGTGAATGGACGCACGGGTCGCGCATGGCCCGTGCGTGAGTGGACGTGGGGGAGTCGATACGCCAGAGGCAAGTTGCGATCGCCAAGAAGAATCCTGACTTGGAACGCACGAACGACCAGGCGCGCGCGGAGCCGAACGGGCTCGGCCACGGGCGTGGATGGCATTTTGTTCTTGTTCCCCTTGCACTGTTGTTTGATTCCCGCGGCTGCGTGCTCGCGTCCGGGCCGGGATTCGTGGGAGGAATGGAGGCTTCTGTGGGCGTGGAGACAAGATCAGCAAGGCCGACCCTTATCTTCTAGCTGGGGACTTTCTAATCGAGCTAGGCCCCTCCGCTTGATGCTCGGTGAGGCAACGAATCGAGCATCTGCGCTCAGATGGGAGGGGGCTGAGTGATGTTTTTTTAATGCAACCCCCCACTGAGAGAAGCTTCTGGATTAATGACAGGTGCACACACCTTCACTGACCACCGTACAAGGAACAACGTTTCTTCTTCTATAAAACCACTTTGTGGCTCCAACCAACTGAAACTACTGTGAAATTCCCAAGGGATTTCTGCAATGATGAACATTTCATTCGGAGGGTGGCTTTTCTCTCCCTCCCTCTGAGAAAAAGCGGCTTTGTGGCTTTTGTTTTTGAGATAAGTTTTTCTTAGATAATTCTTTTGTTTGTCTAAGAAAGTTCTCGAGTTCACAAACTTTGGCCCAACTTTCCAACAAAATAACATGCGGCTTAGTGGTGGTATTTGATTCTTTTAGGGGTTAGCGCTGGTATTTGAAAAAAAAAATAGTTGATAGGTGGCATTTGATTTTTTTGAGCGATAAACCAAGCTTTATTCAGCAAATTCCACAGAATATTTGATGAGTTGGGCAGAACCACAGTACCTCACCTTGCAGCCCATAGTTGCATGCACCTTGGCAAAAGCACTGGTCTGCCCTGGCTTGGCTTGGGGGAGGGGAGCTCCTATCTGCCGCTCTCTGCCGCAAATATCTCAAAGTACAGAGGTTCGCGAGGGTACCAGTTCAACTAGCCAACATTAATACTACAAGGCAGCGCTAACCCTCTAAGAACACACTCCAGCACGGCCCGGAATATTTTTGAAATTTCCATCGTCAAGCATTTTTTTGGAAAAAAGTGAATGTTTTACGAAACGGGACCACTTTTCAAATTTATTGCCAAATTAAAAAAATTCAAAAATTCCAAAGCGAACATTTTTTCAAAATAGGAACATTTTCTAAAATACCAAAAAATCCAATAGGAACATTTTTTGAAATTGGCAAACCATTTTTCCGACTCCAAAATAATTTTGAAAACATGAATATGTTTTGAAATTTCTGAAAAACTGCAATATTTTTCCTAATTCCCAAAAAATTATGAAGACACGAATATTTTTTTTCCAATTTGCAAAAAATTATTCAAAGGGACACATTTCTTAAAATCTTGAAAAAAATAAACATTTTAAAGAAAAATGTGACCAATTTTTCAAAACATGATTTTTTTTACTAAATTCCTGAAAAATATTGGATAAATGTGAATTTTTTAAATTTATGAACAATATTTGAAAAAACATGAAGGTTTTATAAAATTCAGAATGTTTTTTTAACATTTTTGAACAAATTTTAGAAAAGAAGAACATTTTTCAAACTCCCCCCAAAAAATTGAAGACTCAAACATTTTTTCAAATTTCTGAACAAATTTTAGAAAAGTGGAACATTTTTCAAATTGAAGACGCAAACGTTTTTTCAATTTACAAAAAAGTTTTACAACAGAAACATTTTATAGAATCTTGAAATAAAAGTTATGAAATGTTCAAGGAAAAATAATGAACAATTTTTTAAAACACAAATAATTTTGAAATTACTGAACAATATTTGAAAAATGCATATACTTTTTTGAATTTATGAACAATATTTGAAAATGAGAACATTTTTTGAAATTTGGAGCTTTAAAACTTGAACATTTTTATATGATCACCTGTTTTCTATATGAGCACCTGTTTTAACATCCCAGACCACTCGCCACTCTCCAGTGTGCGTTTGGTCGACAGTTTGCTTCAGCGAGCGGCGGATAAGATTTTCCTAGGGGGAGCTCCTATTTGGCATTTCAGGCGCTAGGGAAGCTCCATGTCGCCCAGGTGCCAACTATGGTGGTCCGGCCCTTGTAGATTTCACTTTTTTCCCCTAAGGAGTGATTTTCCTAGGGGGAGCTCCTATATTGCGTGAGATTAGTCATCTCTCTACTTATTTTCAGGATATTCGTTTTGTTCATGAGAATAGGAAGTTTAATTTTGAAGCGCATACTCTTGCGAAAGCTGCTGTTTCTTTGTCTAACGGGCGCCATGTGTGGCTTGTAACTACGCCCGATATCATTTGTATCCCTATGAACATTCAAATTTAATAAAGGCTACAGATGCTAAAAAAAGTGCATTTAGAAAAAAATCACAAAAACAAACGAAATCGTGAATTCAAAATAATTCACGGATTTTGAAAAAGTTCATGAATCCTGAAAAAGAGTTCATCAAATTTTTAAAAAAAGTTCATCAATTTTTTTTAAAAAAGTTCACCCATATTGAAAAAAAATATTGATGCAAAAAAAGGTTAATCGAGTTTGAAATATAAAGAGTTAATTTATTTTGGCAAAATGATGTGATTTGGCATGCTCAAAGGATATAAGTCGGTTTAGGGCCAGGATTAATTTCGAGAATTACAAAAGCAATATAAAATTGGGCGGGCTGCTACACGTCGGTCGATGGATCTTTTAAAAAAATCCGCCGCGTTATGAGTCGTCGAATCTGACGCAATCTAATGGGTGGATGTATTTCTCTACTTCGCAACAGAGATTTTGTTCCAGAAACATTTTCAACATTTGTTGTGTTCCGGACTTTTTTGCAACACATGTATTGTTGCAGACTTTTTTTGCAACAAATGTCTTATTCTGGAAAAAAATTTGCAACAAAGTTTTATTGTAGCTTTTATTTTGCAACATAAATAATGTTGCAAAATTTATGTTTCCCAATATTCACCTTTTTGCAACACAGGTATTGTTGCGAAAGTACTTTTGGAACACATGTGATGTTTTAGAAAAACTTACCGAGGACGCTGCAATCCAAATTCCTACCTGCATTGCCCAACATAAAAGATGTGATCGGCGTCATCGCACGACATAGTGCGTGGTGGACGCATACGTAAAATACAATTCCTTCACAACCTCAAAAATATGTCCAGAAACAAGAATTGGATGGTGTGCTCACCATGAGCATGGGATCTTGAATAATTTTACATATCCAAGGTTCAGATGAGTCAAAGGATTTATGATAATTTTGTGAGAATTATTGTCAAGGCAAAAATACATGTTCCTTTACAACCTAAGGCAAAAGGATTATTACTTTAATAGGAAAATGAAGATTTAATTGGAATAGAAAGTGTGGTTGGGCTAGGATGGAGATGTGCTATGATATTTTTGCTTCTTCGCTTGAGATGTGCTATTCTTGCAATGTCATTTTATTTTGCTTTGTTTGCTTATTGAATAAAATACTTAAGATCTAAAAATTTTGAAATAAGAGAAAATCCTCACATAGCTACTTAATTATTTAACTACTCATTTGATCTTCACTTAATTATTTGTCATTTATTATTGTGCTTCACACATATCCTAAGAGTAAATTGTTGAATGAATTGAATATCATAAAGTTGAAATTATATGTGCCTCATATACTTGTATCATATCTAATAATAATTTCACATTGGGTTTATAAAGTAAAATCTATTGAAGTTTGACAATCACAATATTGGTCATACAAGCAATTCATGAATGATTAAAGAATTTTCACATACAAATATATTATCTTGGACATCTTTTATGATTGTGAATACACATTAATTATTTTCAAACTTGAGCAAATTAGTTGAAGCTGGACAAGGAATACAACATAATGAGTTATGGTTGGGTATACTTGCGTCGAAGTTATATAGTTATGGATTCTCCAACATGTGGTGCTTGTTTAGAATCTTTTGGTAGCCAAAGCTTCTGTACTAAGAGAGAATACTGCTTGTGCATTCAAAATCCTTGAGCCAAGTTTTTTCCATGAGTGTCCACCATATATACCTATATACGGTATTACCCTGCTGTTCCAAGTAATTTTGCATGTGCCATCTCTAAGTCTTCAAATAAACATCTATTTTGTGTGTCTGTACCGCTCATGGAGTGACATGGGGTGGTCAGTATCTTCCATGCTAAGCGGGTTATTCTCACGATGAGTGTTTATTCGCCTGTCATTGCACGAGAGAGGCTGGTAATCATGATGCCCAGTGTAGTAATCAAAATAAAAAAATAAAATGAAACAAGCTCCCCCAGAAAGTTGATTGTATGGAGGACACCCGAGGATTTGGCTAGCCATGGTTTGTGTTTGAATGGTTGAGGGGGATTGAGAACTCTATATCATTTTTTGGTACTAACCTATTGACATAGTGCCAAGTGACCGTTCCTGTTTTTTCTGTGTTTTTTACATTCTAGAAAATCAATATCAGACGGAGTCCAAATGCCACGAAACTTTACGGAGAATTTTTATGGGCCAGAAGGAACACAATGGGCCCTGGTTGCGCCTGGGGGGTGCCCCGAGGGGCGCACAACCCACCAGGGCGCGCCAGGAGGCCCAGGCGCGCCCTGGTGGGTTGTGCCCACCTCGGGTGCCCTCCGGACCGCCTCTTTGCTCTATAAATACCCCCAAAATCCCAGAACCCTAGGGGAGTTGACGAAATATTTATCCAGCCATCGCGGAGTCCAGAACCACCAGATCCAATCTAGACACCATCTCGGATGGGGTTCACCACCTCCATTGGAGCCTCTCCGATGATGCGTGATTAGTTCTTTGTAGACCTTCGGGTCCGTAGTTAGTAGCTAGATGGCTTCATCTCTCTCTTGATTCTCAATACAATGGTCTTTTGGAGATCCATATGATGTAACTCTTTTGCGGTGTGTTTGTTGGGATCCGATGAACTTTGAGTTTATGATCAGATCTATCTTTTTATATTCACGAAAGTTATTTGAGTTTCTTTGATCTCTTATATGCATGATTGCTTATAGCCTCATATTTCTTCTCCGATATTTGGGTTTTGTTTGGCCAACTTGATCTATTTATCTTGCAGTGGGAAGAGGTGCTTTGTAGTGGGTTCAATCTTACGGTGCTTGATCCCAGTGACAGAAAGGGAAACGACACGTATGTATCGTTGCTACTAAGGATAAAACGATGGGGTCTATCTCTACATAAATAGATCATGTCTACATCATTTCATCGTTCTTATTGCATTACTCTGTTTCTCCATGAACTTAATACACTAGATGCATACTGGATAGCGGTCGATGTGTGGAGTAATAGTAGTAGATGAAGGCAAGAGTCGGTCTACTAATCTTGGAAGTGATGCCTATATAATGATCATTGCCTGGATATCATCATAATTATTTTAAGTTCTATCAATTGCCCAACAGTAATTTGTTCACCCACCTTTGCTATTTTTCTCGAGAGAAGCCACTAGTGAAACCTACGGCCCTCGGGTCTTCTTTCTCATTATTTGCCTTTGCGATATACTTTTCTCTTGCTTTTATTTTCAGATCTACTAAACCAAAAACCCCAAAATACCTTGCTGCAATTTATCCTTATTTATTTTATTTAGCGTTCGATCTATCAATTTACTACAAATTTATCTCACGTCTGTTTGCCACTTGAGGCGTTGTACCCCGAAAGGGATTGAGAGCCCCTTTAACACGTCGGGTTGCGAGGATTTGTTATCTGTGTGCAGGGGTTGTTTACGTTGTGTTTCTTGGTTCTCCTACTGGTACAATAACCTTGGTTTCATATCCGAGGAAAATACCTACCGTTGTTGTGCTGCATCAACCCTTCCTCTTTGGGGAAATACCGACGTAGCTTCAAGCGACATTAGCAAGCATCATGTGGTGGGGAAAGATCCAATCACATATATCCATTCAAGTATATTTGATCATGAACTATTATTGTTAACAATTATCTTTATGATAAATAAGTTAAGAGGCGAAACATTAAGCCCCTATCTTTCTCTATGTCCGATGGACAGTGCATCAATAGGTTAGTCCCAAGAAATGATATAAAGTTGCTATAAAATGATTGTAAAACATCCAAGAATGATAATATAACAACATGAATACTTCATAAATTATAGATACGTTGGAGACGTATCAGTATTCAACTTATGGATTATTGTGACATTGGGGTAATCTATGCATAGGGGTTGATACATGTTTTCGTCCTTCTTTCTCTGGTAGAAACCTTAGGGCACTCTTTGAAGTTCTTTGTGTTGGATTGAATATTGTGAATCTGAAGTTGTTTGATGCATATCAAATAATCAACTCAGGGATACTTGTGGTGACATTGAAGTATCTTGGTGACATTAGAGTTGGTTGATGTGTATCATATGGTGTTATTTTAGTACGAACTCTAGGGCTATTCGTGACACTTATAGGGATGGCTCAATAGATTGATCAGAAGAGGTAAAATTGAGGTGGTTTCGTACCCTACAACATTTTTATGTTCTCCGCTAGATAAGAACTTTGGAGTGATTCTTTGTCATGCGTTGAGGGATTGTTATATGATTCAATAATGCTAGCACCGCTGAGAGATTGCACTAGTGAAAGTATGAACCCTAGGCCTTGTTTCTAAACATTGCAATATTGTTTGTGCTCGCTTTTGCTACTTACTACCTTGTTGTTTTTATATTTTCAAATTACAAAAACATATATCTACTATCCATACTACACCTGTATCACCATCTCTTCGCCGAACTAGTGCACCTATACAATTTGCCATTGTATTGGGAGTGTTGGGGACGCAAGAGATTTCTTGTAGTTGATTGCAGGGTTGTTTGAGAGAGACTATCTTCATCCTATGCCTCCCACGGGTTGATAAACCTTAGGTCATCCGCTTGAGGGAAAATTGCTACTTGATGACCCACAAGTATAGGGGATCTATCGTCCTTTCGATAAGTAAGAGTGTCGAACCCAACGAGGAGTAGAAGGAAATGATAAGCGGTTTCCAGCAAGGTATTCCTTGCAAGTACTGAAATAAGTGGTAACAGATAGTTTTGTAATAGGATAATTGGTAGCGAGCAACAAGTAACAAAAGTAAATAAAGTGCATCAAGGTGGCCCAATCCTTTTGTATCAAAGGACAAGCCTGGACAAACTCTTATATGATGTAAAGCGCTCCCGAGGACACATGGGAATATCTTCAAGCTAGTTTTCATCACGTTCATATGATTCGCGTTCGGTACTTTGATAATTTGGTATGTGGGTGGACCGGTGCTTGGGTGCTGCCCTTACTTGGACAAGCATCCCACTTATGATTAACCTCTATTGCAAGCATCCGCAAATACAACAAAAGTATTAAGGTAAAACTAACCATAGCATGAAACATATGGATCCAAATCAGCCCCTTACAAAGCAACGCATAAACTAGGGTTTAAGCTTCTGTCACTCTAGCAACCCATCATCTACTTATTACTTTCCAATGCCTTCCTCTAGGCCCAAATAATGGTGAAGTGTCATGTAGTCGAGTTCACATAACACCACTAGAGGAGAGACAACATACATCTCATCAAAATATCGAACGAATACCAAATTCACATGACTACTAATAGCAGGACTTCTCTCATGTCCTCAGGAACAAACGTAACTACTCACAAAGCATATTCATGTTCATAATCAGAGGAGTATTAATGTGCATATAGGATCTGAACATATAATCTTCCACCAATTAAACCAACTAGCATCAACTACAAGGAGTAATTAACACTACTAGCAACCCACAGGTACCAATCCCGGACTTGGAGACAAGAATTGGATACAAGAGATGAACTAGGGTTTTGAGAGGAGATGGTGCTGGTGAAGATGTTGATGGAGATTGCCCTCTCCCGATGAGAGGAGCGTTGGTGATGACGATGGTGATGATTTCCCCTTCCCGAAGGGAAGTTTCCCCGGCAGAACAGCTCTGCCAGAGCCCTAGATTGGTTCCGCCTCGTGGCGGCGGAGTTTCATCCGAGAAGATGGCTTATGATTTTTTTCCCATCGAAAGACTCCATATTGTAGAAGATGGCCACCGGAGGGCCACCAGGGGGCCCACGAGGGAGGGGGCGCGCCCAGGGGGGTAGGGCGCGCCCCCACCCTCGTGGGAAGGGTGTGGCCCCCCTGGTGAGGTTCTTGCGCTCAGTATTTTTTATATATTTGGAAAACATCATCCATGAAGTTTCAGGATTTTTGGAGCTGTGCAGAATAGGTCTCTAATATTTGCTCCTTTTCCAGCCCAGAATCCCAACTGCCGACAGTCTCCCTCTTTATGTAAACCTTGTAAAATAAGAGAGAATAGGCATAAGTATTGTGACATAATGTGTAATAATAGCCCATAGTGCAATAAATATTGATATAAAAGCATGATGCAAAATGGACGTATCAACTCCCCCAAGCTTAGACCTCGCTTGTCCTCAAGCGAAAAGCCGAAATCGGAAAATATGTCCACAGGTTTAGAGATAGAGGTGTCGATAAAAATAAAATACGGACATGAGGGCATCATGATCATTCTTAGAACAACAACTTACATAATTCTTTGTCATATAATATCTGATGCTAGAGTAATAATTCAATCACAATATCAAGTAGTAATCGTAAACTTCATTGAAAACTAACAAACTACAATCTCAGTCATTGAAGCAATTGCAATTTATCATAACATAGGAAAGAGTCAATGTATAAGAGCTTTTCAGCAAGTCCACATACTCAACTATCATATAATCTTTCACAATTGCTGACACTCACGCAATACTTATGGGTATGGAGTTTTAATCGGACACAGAGAAAGATAAGGGCTTATAGTTTTGCCTCACAACGTTTTACCTCAAGGGTAATGTCAACAGTAATAGTTCATGAAAACTCACATCCAATTAGCCATATATACCAAGATCTTTCCAACATATTGTGCTTGCCAAAGGATAAAATGTAAAAAGGAAGGGTGAAGATCACCATGACTCTTATGCAATGTAGGAGATAAAAGTAAAAGATAGGCCCTTCGCAGAGGGAAGCAGTGGTTGTCATGCGCTTTTATGGGTTGGATGCACAAAATCTTAATGCGAAAGAACGTAACTTTATATTGCCACTTGTGATATGGACCTTTATTATGCAGTCTGTCGCTTTTATTACTTCCATATCACACGATCGTATAAAGCTTATTTCATCCACACCAATCAATCACACATATTTAGAGAGCAATTTTTATTGCTTGCACCGATGACAACTTACTTGATGGATCTTACTCAATCCATAGGTAGGTATGATGGACTCTTATGGCAAAACTGGTTTAAGGGTATTTGGAAGCACAAGTAGTATCTCTACTTGGTGCAATGAATTTGGCTAGCATGAGGGGGAAAGGCGAGCTCATCATGTTGGAAGATCCAAGACAATATAATTTATCTCAGATGTAAGAAAACATAACCCATTACGTTGTCTTCCTTGTCCAATGTCAACTCTTTAGCATGTCATATTTTAATGAGTGCTCACAATCATAAGAGATGTCCAAGATAGTATATTTATATGTGAAGACCTCTCTTTCTTTATTACTTCCTATTAATTGCAACGATGACCAAAACTGTGTTTATCAACCCTCAATAACTTTTATTCATCATACTCTTTCTATGTGAGCTCATTACTCTCCATAAGACTCATATGATCTCTTTGTTTCTTTTTATTTCTTTCTCTTTTCTTTTATTCCTTTAGGATCATGGTAAAATAATCAAGCCCTTGACTCAACACTAATCTTTATTATATAGCTCACGGACTCGATTACATAGAAGGATAATAAAGCAAAACTCACAACTAGATCATACTAAGAACTTTTATTCTACTAGATCAAGATATTACCTAAAGGATCGAACTAAGAAAAAAGGTAAAGATAAATGTGATGGTGATACGATACCGGGGCACTCCCCCAATCTTGGCAGTTGCCAAGTGGAGTGCCCATACCCATGTGATTATGTCTCCTTTGTTGGTGAAGAAGGTGGGGATGTCGATGATGGATAGTCGCACATTGAGCGTAGGAGGTCTTCTAACTTGCGGATAATGCCCTTGAGTGCGATGATATGCTCCTTCAACAAAATATTTTCACGTGTGAGATACTTATTTTGTATACGAGCTAACTCAATCATCTTGAAAGCTTCGATTTCTGTTGGGGTAAGAAGATTGTGATCCAGTTGAAGGGTGTTTTCTGTTGCCGGAACTTGGTCCTCCATGGCCTTCTTGATCCCTTCATCCTTGTTGATCTCCATGGGTTCTTCTCTCTTCAGCTCTATCTTCATTAGCCAAGCATTGTTGCCCTCATGGTTGGAGGAGGAGGGAGACGACATAGTGCCTCGCCTTGACAACCCTGACAGAAAGCAGCTCGAAACAAAGACAAGAGATATTTGCATGATACGGAGGTCAAAACCTCCGGGAGATTATATAATGAATTTTTACTGACCAAAATACGTAACGTGTAAGAAAAAGGAGTCCGGAGAGCACACGAGGTGCCCACGAGGTAGGGGGGCGCCCCCAGTAGGGTAGGGCGCGCCCTCCACCCTTGTGGAGGCCTCGTGTCCTTTCCGGACTGCTTCTTATTTTTCTATTTTTTAAATATTCCAAAACGGAGAAATATTGCCTTAAAAATTGTTTTGGAGTCGGTTTACTTACCGTACCACATACCTATTCCTTTTCGGAGTCTGAAACGTTCTGGAAAGTGTCCCTTATGTATTCCTCCGGGGTTACGGTTTCAATAACATTGGTTTCAGCATTTATAGGATTACCTGAGATATAATGTTTAATTCTTTGACCGTTCACCACCTTCGGATTTGTGCCTTCGAAGTTGTTGATTTTTATGGCACCGGAACGATAAACCTCCTCGATAACGTAAGGACCTTCCCATTTAGAGAGAAGTTTTCATGTGAAAAATCTTAAACAAGAGTTGTATAGCAATACATAATCACCAACATTAAACTCACACTTTTGTATTCTTTTGTCATGCCATCTTTTAACTTTTTCTTTAAACAACTTGGCATTTTCGTAGGCTTGGGTTCTCCATTCATCGAGTGAGCTAATATCAAATAACCTCTTTTCACCGGCAAGTTTAAAATCATAATTAAGTTCTTTAATAGCCCAATAAGCCTTGTGCTCTAGTTCGAGAGGTAAGTGACATGCTTTTCCATAGACCATTTTATACGGAGACATACCCATAGGATTTTTATATGCAGTTCTATAGACCCATAATGCATCATCAAGTTTCTTGGACCAATTCTTTCTAGACCTATTAACAGTCTTTTGCAAAATTAATTTGAGCTCTCTATTACTCAATTCTACTTGACCACTAGACTGAGGGTGATAAGGAGATGCAATTCTATGATTAACATCATATTCAGCAAGCATTTTACGGAAAGCACCATGAATAAAATGTGAATTACCATCAGTCATTAAATATCTAGGGACTCCAAATCTTGGAAAAATAACTTCTTTAAGCATTTTAATAGAAGTGTTATGATCAGCACTACTAGTTGGAATAGCTTCTACCCACTTAGTAACGTAATCAACAGCAACTAAAATATGTGTATATCCATTAGAGGAAGGAAAAGGTCCCATATAGTCAAAGCCCCAAACATCAAATGGTTCAATAACAAGTGAATAATTCACAGGCATTTCTTGACGTCTACTATTATTACCAATTCTTTGACATTCATCACAAGATAAGACAAACTTACGGGCATCCTTGAAGAGAGTAGGCCAATAAAAACCAGATTGCGGTACCTTATGTGCAGTCCTATCTCCAGCATGGTGTCCTTCATAAGCTTCGGAGTGACACTTGCGTAGGATTTGTTCTTGTTCATTCTCAGGTACATAACGTCTAATAACACTATCTACTCCTTTATAAATATGTGGGTCATCTCAAAAGTAATGCCTCAAATCATAGAAGAACTTTTTCTTTTGCTGGTATGTGAAACTAGGTGGTATAAACTTAGCAACAATGTAATTAGCATAATCAGCATACCATGGAGCAGTATGAGAGGCATTTATGACATTTAATTGCTCATCAGGGAAGCTATCATCAATAGGTAGTGGGTCATCAAGCACAATTTCTAACCTAGAAAAGTTGTCTGCAACGGGGTTCTCAGCTCCTTTTCTATCAACAATATGCAAATCAAATTCTTGTAGCAAGAGAACCCATCTAATAAGTCTAGGTTTAACATCTTTCTTTTCCATGAGATATTTAATAGCAGTGTGATCAGTGTGAATAGTTACTTTAGAATCAACAATATAAGGTCTAAACTTATCACAAGCAAATACAACTGCTAAGAATTCTTTTTCAGTAATAGCATAATTTCTTTGAGCATTGTCTAGAGTTTTACTAGAATATTGAATAACATTTAGTTTCTTATCAACTCTTTGTCCTAGAACAGCACCTACAGCATAATCACTAGCATCACACATAATTTCAAAGGGTAAATTCCAATCAGGTGGCTGAACAATAGGTGCAGAAATCAATGCTTTCTTAAGTATTTCAAATGCTTCTACACAATCATCATCAAAGACAAATGGTATATCTTTTTGTAATAAATTAATCAGAGGCCGAGAGATTTTTGAGAAGTCCTTAATGAACCTCCTATAAAAACCGGCATGACCAAGGAAACTTCTTATACCTTTGATGTCCTTGGGACATGGCATCTTTTCAATAGCATCAACCTTGGCTTTATCAACTTCAATACCTCTTTCAGAAACTTTATGCCTCAAGACAATACCTTCATTAACCATAAAGTGGCACTTTTCCCAATTCAAGACAAGATTAGTTTCTTCACATCTCTGCAAAACTCGATCAAGGTTGCTCAAGCAGTCATCAAAAGAAGATCCATAGACGGAAAAGCCGTCCATGAAAACCTCACAAATTTTTTCACAAAAGTCAAAGAATATAGCCATCATGCACCTTTGAAAGGTAGCAGGTGCATTACATAACCCAAAAGGCATACGTCTATAAGCAAAAGTACCAAAAGGGCATGTAAAAGCAGTCTTTGATTGATCTTTGGCTGACACAGGTATTTGAGAGAAACCAGAATAACCATCTAGAAAGCAAAAATGTGTATGTTTGGACAATCTTTCTAGCATTTGATCAATAAAAGGTAAGGGGTAATGATCTTTTTTAGTAGCCTTATTTAATTTGCGGAAATCAATTACCATCCTATAACCTGTAATAATTCTTTGAGGAATCAATTCATCTTTATCATTAGGAACAACAGTAATACCTCCCTTCTTAGGGACACAATGGACAGGGCTTACCCACTGACTATCAGCAACGGGATAAATTGTACCTGCCTCAAGGAGCTTTAGTATCTCCTTTCTTACCACTTCTTTCATTTTAGGATTCGGCCGGCGTTGATGATCACGAACTGGTTTAGCATCTTCTTCCAAATTAATTTTATGTTGACATAGAGTGGGACTAATGCCCTTAAGATCATCAAGAGTATACCCAATAGCAACATGGTGCTTCTTCAGAGTTTTCAATAATCTCTCTTCTTGATGTTCTGGAAGGTTAACACTAATAATAACAGGATATATCTTTTTCTCATCAAGATAAGCATATTTAAGAGTATCAGGTAACTATTTAAGCTCAAACACTGGATCACCCTTGGGTGGGGGAGGATCCCCTAGGATTTCAACAGGTAATTTTTTTTCCAGCATAGGTTCCTATTTAAAGAATACTTCATCTAATTCCTTTCTTTCGTTCATAAACATATCGTTTTCATGGTCTAGCAAATATTGTTCTAAAGGTTCACTAGGAGGTACGACAATAGAAGCAAGACCCATAATTTCATCCTTACTAGGTAATTCTTCTTCACGGTGTTGTCTACTAAATTTAGAAAAATTAAATTCATGAGTCATATCATCTAAACCAATAGTAACAACATCTCTTTTGCAATCTATGGTAGCATTAACGGTATTTAAGAAGGGTCTACCAAATATAATGGGACAAAAGCTATCTTGTGGGGAACCAAGAACAAGAAAATCAACAGGATATTTAGTTTTCCCACACAAGACTTCAACATCTATAACAATTCCCATTGGTGAAATAGTATCTCTATTGGCAAGTTTAATTGTGACATCAATATCTTCCATCTCATCAGGTGCAATATCATGCATAACTTCTTTGTATAAGGAATAAGGTATTGCACTAGCACTAGCACCCATATCACATAAGTCATGATAACAATGATCTCCTATTTTAATAGAAATAACAGGCATGCCTACTACAGGTCTAGGTTTATCTTTATCACGAGGTTTAGCAATTCTAGCAGTTTCATTACAGAAATAAATAACATGCCCATCAATATTATCAGACAAGAGATCTTTAATAATAGCAATATTAGGTTCAACTTTAACTTGCTCAGGAGGTGTACATGTTTTAATTGCTTTTACAAACCACAGTTGAAGCTTTAGCATGATCCTTGATCCTAATAGGGAAAGGTGGTTTCTCAACATACGAAGTAGGAACAATAGGATCATTATAAGTGATAGTCTTTTCTTCAACCTTAATAGGTGCAGCTACTTTTACTTCTATGGGAGGATGATATTTAAACCACTTCTCCTTGGGGAGATCAACATAGGTAGCAAAAGATTCACAGAAAGAAGCTACTATCTCAGAGTCAAGTCCATATTTAGTGCTAAATTTACGAAAAACATCGGTATCCATAAAAAGATTTAACACAATCAAAACTAGGTGTCTACCTGACTCCTTACCATTGTCGAGGTCCCAATCTTCAGAGTTGCGTTTAATTCTTTCCAATAAATCCCATTTGAATTCAATAGTCTTCATCATAAAAGAGCCAACACAAGAAGTATCAAGCATGGTGCGATTGTTACCAGAAAGCCGAGCATAAATTTTTTGAATAATCATTTCTCTTGAGAGCTCATGATTGGGGCATGAATATAACATTGATTTAAGCCTCCCCCAAGCTTGAGCGATGCTTTCTCCTTTGCGAGGCCAAAAATTATATATATAATTGCGATCACGATGAACAAGATGTATAGGATAAAACTTCTGATGAAATTCCAATTTCAATCGTTTGTAATTCTAAGACCTCATATCATCACATAGCCTATACCATGTCGATGCGTCTCACCTCAAAGATAAGGGAAAGACCTTCTTCTTAACAACATCTCCGGGTACACCTGCAAGGTTAAATAATCCACAAACTTGATCCACATATATCAGATGTACATCAGGATGTTTTGTTCCGTCTCCTAGAAAAGGATTAGCTAGCAGTTTTTCTATCATACCCAAAGGAACTTCAAAGCAAGCATTTTCATTTTCATTTTCAGTAGGTTGAGGAGCAACTCTTTGCTCTACTGGTCGGGGTGAAGATACCCCGGGACAAGCCCCTCAGAGGATTACCTTCCATGGTAACAAGTGACAGTAAATTTCAGCACACTATATAAATTTTTCCTTACCAAATTCCACCTACCAAAGGCGCTTCACTCCCCAACAACGGCGCCAGAAAAGAGTCTTGATGACCCACAAGTATAGGGGATCTATCGTAGTCCTTTCGATAAGTAAGAGTGTCGAACCCAACGAGGAGCAGAAGGAAATGATAAGCAGTTTCCAGCAAGGTATTCTCTGCAAGTACTAAAATAAGTGGTAACAGATAGTTTTGTAATAGGATAATTAGTAGCGAGCAACAAGTAACAAAAGTAAATAAAGTGCATCAAGGTGGCCCAATCCTTTTGTAGCAAAGGACAAGCCTGGAAAAACTCTTATATGATGTAAAGCGCTCCCGAGGACACATGGGAATATCTTCAAGCTAGTTTTCATCACGTTCATATGATTCGCGTTCGGTACTTTGATAATTTGGTATGTGGGTGGACCGGTGCTTGGGTGCTGCCCTTACTTGGACAAGCATCCCACTTATGATTAACCTCTATTGCAAGCATCCGCAAATACAACAAAAGTATTAAGGTAAACCTAACCATAGCATGAAACATATGGATCCAAATCAGCCCCTTACAAAGCAACGCATAAACTAGGGTTTAAGCTTCTGTCACTCTAGCAACCCATCATCTACTTATTACTTTCCAATGCCTTCCTCTAGGCCCAAATAATGGTGAAGTGTCATGTAGTCGACGGTTCACATAACACCACTAGAGGAGAGACAACATACATCTCATCAAAATATCGAACGAATACCAAATTCACATGACTACTAATAGCAAGACTTCTCCCATGTCCTCAGGAACAAACGTAACTACTCACAAAGCATATTCATGTTCATAATCAGAGGGGTATTAATATGCATATAGGATCTGAACATATGATCTTCCACCAAATAAACCAACTAGCATCAACTACAAGGAGTAATTAACACTACTAGCAACACAGGTACCAATCCCGGACTTGGAGACAAGAATTGGATACAAGAGATGAACTAGGGTTTTTTGAGAGGAGATGGTGCTGGTGAAGATGTTGATGGAGATTGCCCTCTCCCGATGAGAGGAGCGTTGGTGATGACGATGGCGATGATTTCCCCCTCCCGGAGGGAAGTTTCCCTGGCAGAACAGCTCCGCCAGAGCCCTAGGTTGGTTCCGCCAAGGTTCCGCCTCGTGGCGGCGGAGTTTCGTCCGAGAAGATGGCTTATGGATTTTTTCCCATCGAAAGACTCCATATAGCAGAAGATGGCCACCGGAGGGCCACCAAGGGGCCCACGAGGTAGGAGAGCGCGCCCAGGGGGGTAGGGCGCACCCCCACCCTAGTGGGAAGGGTGTGGCCCCCCTGGTGAGGTTCTTGCGCTCAGTATTTTTTTATATTTGGAAAACATCATCCGTGAAGTTTTAGGACTTTTGGAGCTGTGCAAAATAGGTCTCTAATATTTGCTCCTTTTCCAGCCCAAAATCCCAGCTGCTGGCATTCTCCCTCTTTATGTAAACCTTGTAAAATAAGAGAGAATAGGCATAAGTATTGTGACATAATGTGTAATAATAGCCCATAATGCAAATAAATATTGATATAAAAGCATGATGCAAAATGGACGTATCACTATTGTCCTACAAAACTCTGGGCTTGGAGCCCCAACACGAGTCTACAAGAATAGGCTGTGTAGTAGACATCACAAAGTCATGTGTGTATGGCCAGACTACGATTGATGCGTCACACCGAGAGGGACCTAAGAATATCTCTCCATCATAGGAGGAGCAAATCCCACTCTCGAGCTATCCGGTCACTTGTCAAACTTTCCGACGAACCTGTAAGTTATCGTTATGATCACTGTGTTATAGGTGACGTTTGAGCAACCCCAAAGCCCATCGCACGGTAAGAAGTGACTACGATACTCTCATGGTCTAAGGAGCAAAATCACATGTTAACACTTCATGTTATTACAATTGAATACAGATGATATTAATTCATTTCACAACAAACAAGTTTGGGTTGATTCAATACGATTGTTCTTCCAACGTCATAATCTCAAAGTTGTTTTAGGACTATCGTTTAACACTTTAAATGATATCCTAAGATCCAGAAAACGTGATCACCAACAACACTTGAGCTAGTCCTAGAGGCAAGACTAGGGACCTTTTATTTAACCATTTATTATTCCACACATGCATATGAGTTTTTCACTGAATCACATATTCCAGGATCATAGTAGTTATAACATAAAATATAAACTCTATAATTATGAATATGGAAATATAACAATACAAATATTATTGCCTCTAGGGCATATTTCCAACACTTGACGCTTGTCATTTGAGAGCAACCCCATCCTCTGACGACTTTGAGAGAATCACAAGTGAGGAAAAACCCAACCATAGCCAAAGTGATTGAGTATCACTGAAGAGATTGGTCTGTGTGATCCAACACATGTTACCGTTGAAGACTGTCATTCTTCCAGACAGTTAGGCGTCATGTTCTAAGCACCCAAGAGTCATTGTGGTGTGTTGGTGAACAAGTCTATGAAGGTTTTGGAAGTCTAAGACTTGCCACGAGTGATTGGGCGAGGTCTAAGTGACATTGGCTCAAGAGGAATATGATAAGGACTAAGTGTCCTCTGAGTTCATCTCAGCCGCCTCAACCAGACATACAGTTGATACATAACTAGAATTGGTCTACCAAATTGATGTGCCTTCACCGAGCCTACCTGGTTTCAAATTCCCCACCTTACCTCTACGTCATTCCGCTGCTGAAGAATTTATGATCTACCTTCTGAAGAATTTAAACTGAAGACTTTCATCATATTGTTTTTCATTTCTTCAGTTCATCTTCCTCACGCTTGTACGCTTGTATGATCGCATGTTCTTCATCCATATTTATCTTGTATGCATGCTTTCCATTACTGTGATGAATTAGTTGCCTTGCGTTTATATTTGTTCACTCTTATCTTCGTCAAATTCATTCGAGTTTGACGAATTTCTAAAAATCTCCCATTCACCCCCCTTTGGGAGTAAACATGCGCTTTCACATGGGTAGCGCTTTCCCGCTAGCCCATGAGTTCCCGGATGACTATGGCCTAGAAGAAGAAGATGAAGTGGACATTGAGGGGGAGCCTTTGTTTGACGACGAGCTCACCTCCAAAGCCAATCCAAAAAGAAGCGCCAAAGCATTCGGACGAAGGCATACACAAAGGATGAGGACAAACTCCTTCGTGAATGTTGGAGGGACATTGGACAATACCTCAAGATTGGTGCCGAGCAAAAGGTATCAACCTTTTGGCTAAGAGTTCATCGCCAATTTCATGAACACAAGAAGTTCGCGATGTACAAGATGGAGAGGAAGCGTGGGTGGGTATCCCTCTCGAAGTGTTGGATGGTCATACAACAAGAGTGCAACAAGTTTTGTGCCACCCTTGGGAGCATCGAGGGTCGTCCGTTGAGTGTCCTCAGCATCAAAGACATGGTATACATTTCTCCACCTTTGTTTCATGCTTGTATGTCCAATGCCCATATGCATTCATATCTTCATTTGTAGACATTTCAAGCTTTTGAAGCTTTCAAGTCCCAACATGGGAACAACCCGTTCACTCTCACCCATTGTTGGATGGTCATAAAAGGTGATGAGAAATTCAAGGAGCAATATGCGGCCCTCATGAAGAATGGAGGGGAGAAAGCCGCCGAGGAGCATGGTGAGGGAGAGAAGCTGTGGCCGCGGGGAAAGACCAACTCCCAGAGAGAGGACAAGCGTGATGCAGCATCATTTGCCTTGCAAGCAACTTTGGAAGGCATGATGACCCAAAAGGATAAGGAAGGAGCGCGTTGGCAAGACAAAGAAGAGCAAATGAAGGCTTAGATGGAGATAAAAAGGAAGAAGCTCGAGATGGAGGCGAAGATGCAAGCGAAGAAGCTTGATATGGAGGCTGGGATGCAAGCGAAGATGCTCAAGATCGAGGCTACCAAAGCCAAGACCAAAGCAAAAGAAGTGAAGCTCGCTTGCATGGTGAAGGGGTGGAGATCATGAAGGTGGACTTGAGCCGGTGTCCCTGAGGAAGGGGCCTTGGTTCGAGAAGATGCAAGCCGACATGCTCAAGCTTGATGACTGATCTATGACAAAGATTTTTTATACCGGCAAGTGTGACGGCATGACCATGACCGAGAAAGGGGTGGTTGAACTCCAACCCATTTTTGTGTGCTGCATGTGTGCCAACCGTTGGTAAGTGCGCCAGTATGAACTTTGTGATGTTTTTTTAGGCTAGCATGTATGTCGGCCATTGGCATGGCCGCCGACGAGAACTCTGAGCGATGGCCACATGATCTCTGGCGATCTCTGGCCGTGGGCCCTTTCTAACTTTAAATTGTTCCAAGCGTGAACAAGAATTAAGTGCACCGCTCCAACATAGGCGGACAACGAGCGGGCAACCGACCTAAATGGATAAAAAACAGACGAAGTACACGTCCATTTAGGTCAGCGCGTTGGAGTTACTGTTAGCACTGAACGTGGGTAGCAGTCTAGTAGTACTTCGACTAGAAAGGATTGCCATTTAGAAAGAAAGAAAAACCAGAAAGGATTGCCCCTAATTATCACAGCTATAAGAGGGAGGATTCGCAAAATATCCAATATCTTCCCACTTCTCAAGCAACACCGAGTTGTCAATCAAAAGAAAAAGAAAAACCAAGACCCACACCGACGTCAGCGAAGTCGACGGCGGTGAGTCGACACCGAACCTTGTAGAATTTCCCAAGCGCGATGGATCTCTGGGAGAGGGCGCGGTCCTTCGCCGGCGAGGCGGCGAAGCGGTCGCAGGAGCTGTCGCTGGAGGCGGCCAAGCGGTCGTCGGTGCTGGTGTCGGAGACGGCCAAGAAGTCCAAGGAGATCTTCTCGGAGACCGCCATCAAGTCCCGCGAGATGGCCGCGGAGGCGACCAAGCAGGCCGACCTCCTCGCCGGCCAGATCATGCACCTCGCCTCGGACATCCCCGTCCCCTCCATCCCGCCCATCCCCGCGATCTCGCCCCTCCCCTCCGCGGCCGAGTCGGAGCCCGACGCCGCCGAGCTCGAGCGCTACGGCATCACCGAAGACCTCCGCGCGTTCGTCAACGGCATGACCATAAGCACGTTCCGCGACTTCCCCTTGCAAGGTGCGGTTCACTCATGGTTGGGTTTAGGGGATTCGAGGCACTGGATTGACTGATGATAAGATTTGTGTTGCACAGATGAGCCGGAGATGTCTGATGTGCCCACGGTGTCGAATGTGCGTCAGGATCTGAACGAATGGCAGGCTAGGCACGCCACTCTCGTCCTCTCGGCCGTCAAGGTTTTGTCTCGATTAACCATTTCAGTCAATGGGGGTTTAATGCATGTATGTCCATGGGAGATTGGGTTTATGTGGCTCGATGTATGGCCTGTCGGTGAATGCACGTATGAACAGACACACATACTTCTGTGTTTGCTTCCAAATCTGATTAGATGTGTATATTGAGATCAGAAAAGGGTGAAAACTATGTTTTTAGTTTCAAATAATTTAGAGTATTAGAGTGATTGTTATTCTGGACAATAGATTGATTTTTGATTGGTGTGACGGTTAGAGGCTTAGAGCTAACTGAATAACTAGTACATTACCGACTTATCAACACTCGGGGAATTTCAATGGTATTTGTGTTTCCTACTTTGCATGAATCAGAATGTACTAGATAAAATGGTTTGCCATGACCTTGTCTTCTTTAGGATTATAGTTCAATAAGATCTCTGTTCTGTCATTTGTTGCTACAAGTTTACTGCTGGTCCAGATCGCTGAGGCTCTGTTGGGCTATTAATTTATTATCCTGTTAACCTGCATACTAGTTTTTTGTGTTGAGTCTCTAATTTTGTATTTTGGCGAAATTTTATTCACCAGCGCTATCTTATGTTCAGGAAATTTCAAAGTTCAGATATGAGCTGTGCCCAAGATACATGAAAGAGCGTAAATTCTGGCGAGTTTATTTCTTGCTAGTAAACAACTATGTAACCCCGTAAGTCTTCTACTCTTCTTGCTTCATGTTGGCTCATGCTATGTAAATCCTAATACACATTGTGGTCATTGGTCAACACGGGCCAAACTTCTGCATCATACGTTTGTCTTAACAGAATGGATTCTACATTGCCACATTTGCCACCTATAGGTAGTTTGGACTGATTATTTCTTCAGAATACACACAATAGATATTCTGCCAGAATTATTTGTTCAAATTTTGTTGTGTCCAATTCAACCTGTAGGATCTTGCATATTGGAATTTGAACAATCTTTTTATTTCTAGAATCTGGATGGTTTGTGATTTATCCTTGGTCTTGCACTTGTTGAAGGAACTAAAAAATATATATTCTGATTATTTAGTCTGTGAAATTCCACGATTCAGTTACCCAATGGAACACTTGTATATGATAAATGAATTATGTTACAAGCAGTGATTTTTTGTTTTTTTGCCACTATTTTGGGCTTATAACAAACTTGACTTGCCTCATGAAACCAGGGTCGATGTTTTTCTAGTTGAGCTAAAAATGGTTTGCTTTCCAAGTGCTATAATGCTACATGTGTTAGTTTGAACATAATTTTCTTGCACACTAGGCACTAGTGTTGATCCTCTATAGCTTATTGACTTGAAATGTAACCCACATAGTTACGAAACCAAATATTTTGAGGAGCTGAAAGTGAAAGCCGAGGAGGAAAAAATGGTTGCCCAGAAGGAAATATCACAGACCTCACAAGCTACAACTTCAGAAGAGAAAGACACGAAGGTGCCAAGCAAGACATCTACCTCATCAAATCGAGAGCAGGATCTGGATGTATTTCTTCTTGGAGATCTAGGCAGTGATGATGAGGGTCCTGGTACGCTATTCATTTACCTGCACCCTGATCCTATCCAATTAATTGCTACATGTTGCTGCATTTCTTGTATGTGATTTATTTTTTGTGTCGTCACTTGCAGATGCTGGCGATGATGATGAGCTAGACGATGACTTTGATAAGATAGATGGTGCCTCAGTAAGTACACCTGCTTCCTGTAAAATAGATACCGTCACTAGCCAGTTTATAAGATGGTATTGGTCTAGTGTTTCATACCCATGGAATGCAGTTTTGATGTGCGGTAACCGTATTGGACAAGACATTGTACATTTGGAATTCCTTGTTCTAGTGCTACTACCAATGTGAGGCGTGGTGATCATTCTATAGCCTTTACACGTTTCTTGTTCTGCTGTGATGTACTGTACAAGAAAAGCATTTGCAGGTGACACCACATATCTTTGACTTCCAGATTAGTGCTCGACCCTTAGTGGGGGCATGAATCTACTGCTTTAACAGCTGGAAGCTTAGTGCTCTACCACTAGGCTACTTAGGTGTCTCTTGAGATGTTGTGTATCACTTGCGTGTGTGTTTGACATGCTTGAGGCATATAAGATATTGCCGTTACATCTGTATGGTTGATGCTAACATCAGCTCCGTGCTTCTGCAGGGCTTAGAGAGTGACGGTGACGAGGATAAGAAGGCAGAAAATGCGAAGGAGTTGCTCTGATCATACGTGACGCCTTCCCAAGTCTACACAGATGGCGCTAGCGCGCAGCTACCGAGTCCCAGCTGCGGCTGTACATTGGAATGTTTGCATCTTTGCCGTGTCCCGTTGAAGCAAATGCTATTCTTGTTGCGATTGAAGTCTAGAAAACTGGTACCCCTGCTCTGGCGTTCCTTTTTGTTTCTACTAGGGTGTTCTCTATTCTTCCTACACTGTTATATTCCTCAGAGTGCGGTGAACTAAAATTAAGCCCGGATTGACTTCTCATGTGAAATAAGATTCCATTTTTATTCTGCACGGAGGGCGATCCTCGTCGTCTAAGTGACCATAGTGTGTTTTGTTCGAATCGAAAGGGTCTGTAAAACTTCCATCAAAAACTCTCAAGTATGAAGCGCATTCCCTAGTTTCCCAAAGAAAATCTTCATCAAAATGCGTTGGCAAAAACTGACGGACTAGAAAACGAATTATTTTGTGGAGAGTGCGTGATGTTTGCGCCAAATGAGTTTCGACATTACATAAAATTCAGCCCTGTGAGAGAGTTTGATTTACAATCGTGAAGACACTATTGATTTTTCTGGGTGGGCAACCACGTTGCCCCGACGACTACAATTAGGTTTGAACTATTTGAGATTAGGTATGAAGGGTCGGCCATGACGAGCCAACCCTATTGAGTCCCACAAATTATGTCGGCCATATGTCTTGATAGCCATACAGCACCCATCAGCTAAGGATGGACGTGGCATACATAGCCAACCGACCCTTTTTGAGTTGCAGCCGTCCCATTCCCCTCCTACTTGTACCCCTCCCCTGCCCGCGCCACTCGCTCCCTCCCCGATGTGGGATTATTCAGCAGCGCGCGGCGCCTCCGCCGCGCGGCGCGAGCATCCCAGCGCGGTCGGGCGAGTATGGGCCGACCTCTTTCCAAAGGCTGGCCAGCAGCCCATAGCCCAAAGCTTGTTCCTTAGGCCGGCCGCACGATATTTCTTCTCGAAAAAAATGGAAGGACGGCCCACGATATGCTTCCTGTCGCGAAAATCACGCCGCGCATGGGTGAAAATTTTCAGCGAGCGCGTCGCAGAGTACAGTGTACACCACGCACTGTTTCTCTCTTTTAAAAATGAAGAGAAGCGGTACAGACAGGCACAGCTTCTGCAGAGTAGGGCGTGAAACTACTCTGTCTCGTACTACACTGTTCGTCTGTACCTCTCGTTCACGTGCACGTTGAGATTTTGGAACGGCTGAATCCTGAATGGTCCCAGGGCTCTGCGCACCCTTGGACAAAAGACTCAGCAAGTGTGGACAGCTCGTGAGTGTTCTACTGGTACGAGAAGATGATTAGAGGAAAAAAGGGGCCCCCTGAAGTCAGTCTCTCATGGCCGTTACCTCGTTTGCTTCCTGCTGCTGCCTTGGCATCTTCATCTGGACTTTCGATGTATACAGACACGCTGACGGCATCTCCATTGCCACGCACCCCGTGCCGTGTTCTTCCAGCCCCGCTCCATGCAGGCGCTGCACATGAGGATGAGGGAGGTAGCACCCAACCGCAACCGCAACCGAACAGTACCGAGCGGCCGGTGCGGTGCACGCGTTCACATGCCGTCCCTTGACCTTTTTGCGATTTGCAATTATGCACTACTCCCTCCATTTCAAAATATAGAGGGTGCTTGAATCCAAAGGACTATTTTTAGTCTGACTAAAAATAGTCTTTTTTAGAGGCTAAAGTTTCAAGCACCCCTGATTAAAGAGAGGTTAGGACTAGTCTTGAGGCTAAAATATTTTAGTCATAGGAAACCTACTAAAATATGTATTAGCCTTCTCTCTCTTCATTTAATTTCTCTCCTTTAACACATGCGAGTTCTGAATTGGAGGGTTTGGAGGATAATAAATGCCCAATAACTTGATTTTAGTCTCTTTAGTATTTGGATCCAAGCATGGATGAGGCTAGCAAGTTTTAGTCCCGCTACTTTTAGTCATGAGACTAAAACGTATCCAAGCACCCTTATAGTGCGTCCGCGCTTCCCGAGGTCCCACTTTGACCATAAATTTAACCAACGAGACCAACTGCGGCGGGAGAAAAGATTATATAATTGAAAACTTTTTTCGAATACGAATTCACTGATATAATGTTTGCTCCTGCCGCAATCGGTCTTGATAGTTAAATTTACGGTCAAAGTTAAAGCACGGGGATAAAGGAAGCACTACATTGTGGAATGGAGGGAGTACTTATGATGGAATGGTAAGGTCAACCCTGCAACATTAGCCTAAAATCCTAGGCCTTTTTTGGTTCATAGGATAGGAATTTTATAGGAATAGGAAAATCATAGAAAGTGAGATGACATGCATGTCAATTCCTATAGAGAAAGAGATGTCATTTGGTGCATATAGGATTTTTTTCCATTGAGTTTAGGCTAATGTTTTTTTCCTTCAAAATGTGAAGGATTGATTCCTATCCTACATAGGAATAGGAATCCATTCCTACAAACCAAAGGGCTTCAAAAGAATTTTTTCTTTGCAAATCCTATCCTATAGAATTCCTATAAAAATCCAACAAACCAAAGGAGGCCTAAATTCATGGGAGAATGAATGTATGCACATATCCCTCGTTCTCGTTCATGCACGAAGGGTGATGACTCCTTCCTTGCGCACTACCGGAAGGCAAATGGGTCGGATCCCCAACTGGCAGCGCCATCTCCAGCCGGTCACTATGATCTGTAGTGTCATCTGCCTTTCTCTCTTCGGAGCGACTCACCGTTGTGCATGTGAAAACCAGCGCAGCTATACGCTGGTCGCGGTCGTGGTCGCGCGGCGACCATCCATACTGCTCTCATAGAAATCTACTACTATATATCACTGAACTCCCTAGAGGTAAAAAGCCTCCCAATCAATTGAGGTGTCCTATTGAAATTAGGTCACCCAATTTTAACCAAGTCAACAATTTCTCAAGATATCAAAAAAAAGTCAACAATTACGCAAGCCCCACGCCGCCTCCCCAACAAACTCCGGCGGCCGACTTCAAACTCCGGCGAGCTCACTCCGACCAACCTCGGGAAACGCGCTAGATCTAGATCTGGATCTCGTCTGGGTTGACTTTTTGCCCGAAACCCTAGTTCATATGCTCCTGTTCATCGTGCTATAACTCCTCATCCGTAGCTTCGTTTTTGGCATATAGCATATCAAAATGTTTGTCTCAGAGAGTACATCATTTCATTCCATTGCATCATTTTTATTTGAGTTCATCTTGATGCCCGAAATGCTGTTAGAAGAGTGCTACTTGAGATAATTGTCAGATCTGCTGCTCCATTTAGGCATTTGTCATTTTTGCCATGATTATTGTGTGCATGATATGCCCATGAGCTCTACATATGTTTTGTTAAGGGTTTTGCCATCTTTCCAGAGGTGCAACCCATGTTTTTTTGTGATGTGTGTGGTGACTAGCACAAGCTTGCAAAATGAGGCACTTGGTATTCCTTGACCTGTTTATCTCATATGGCCATATGTTCATGTTGTTTCCTAGTGATCCGTGCTTCTTTTGAGGATGATCAGTAAGGATTTTTTATTAATCTTATAGTGCTCTATCCATCCATGTCTTTGTTTGCAATTATGGAGCACCCTAGATTGAGTCAATCGAGCTCTACTTTTGCTACTTCGTGATTCCGGGCAGATTGTCTACTTGTTAGCAATTTTGCCGATGATGTTGTAGTTGATCCATGCATGCTATGCTATTGTTCTTACCATGTCTAGCTTGCATTTTGTGTATTCTTGATGGATGTATGCTTAACTTTTCATTACTTGCTCCGTAGTGAGTGCATCGAGCTCGTAAACATGCCTACTTGAGATATGTTTCAGCATGTGCCAATTTTCACCAAGTCTGAAAACTGATTATGTTTTTGCCATGTTCACATGCTTGCAATTGTATTCTCTGATCCCTTTTGGCTCAAGGTCACTAAGGGACTTTTGTTAAGCTCTTTGAGTAGCTCTATGCCATGCTTTACTTTGCCATGTTCAGGTCCTGTAGCATGTAGTTTTGTTGCTCCAAAGAGTGCTATCTGATCTGAAATCCCAGACAAGTGTTAATTTCACTAAGTCTGAAATCTGTTTGTCAAATGCATTTTTGCCATGCTTGTTTGAACCTGTTAATGGATGATTTGGCCCTAGCTCAGTGCTAGACTTTTGTTAAGCTTCATGAATGGATTCCTTCCATGTATTTTGATGCCATGTTTGGGTGCTGTAGCATGTTCATCTTGTTGCATTTAGATGGCTACTTGCTGTAAATCGCAAAACGTGGTCATTTTTGTATTGCTTGTCATTTCCAAACCGTAGCTCCGATTCCGGCGTTCTTTATATCGTTTTCAAGCGATTTCATCTCATCTATCCAGTGGAACACTTGGATTTCCAAGTTGAGTCTAGGTTAATGCATCCCTTGTCAAATCTTGCATATGCATCCCGCATCGCATCCCGCATAGCATACCATCATTGCATCATATTGTTTGAGCTTTGCACGTGGTTGATTGTGTTCCGTTTGCTTGTTTGTCTTGTTTGGGTAGAGCCAGGAGACGAGTTCGCTTTCGAGGAGCCCGTTGAGTTTGCTTTCGAGGATCCAGTCAATTCTGACAACTTTGCAGGCAAGATGGTCATACCCTCGAAATCACTACTATCTTTGCTATGCTAGATTGCTCGCTCTTTTGCTATGCCAATGCTACGATGCCTACCACTTGCTTTCAAGCCTCCCAAATTTCCATGTCAAACCTCTAACCCACCATGTCCTAGCAAACCGTTGATTGGCTATGTTACAGCTTTGCTCAGCCCCTCTTATAGCGTTGCTAGTTGCAGGTGAAGATTGGAGACCGTTCCTTGTTGGAACCTTATTTACTTGTTGGGATATCATTATATTATCTTGTTATCTTAATGCATCTATATACTTGGTAAAGGGTGGAAGGCTCGGCCTCTCGCCTAGTGTTTTGTTCCACTCTTGCCGCCCTAGTTTCCGTCATATCGGTGTTATGTTCCCGGATTTTGCGTTCCTTACGCGGTTGGGTTATAATGGGAACCCCTTGATAGTTCGCCTTGATTAAAGCTTTTCCAGCAATGCCCAACCTTGGTTTTACCATTTGCCACCTAGCCTATTTTTCCCTTGGGTTTCCGGAGCCTGAGGGTCATCTTATTTTAAACCCTCCCCGGGCCAGTGCTCCTCTGAGTGTTGGTCCGACTGAGCTGCCTGCGGGGCCACCTCGGGGAACTTGAGGGTTGGTTTTACTCGTAGCTAGTATCATCTGAGTGTGCCCTGAGAACGAGATATGTGCAGCTCCTATCAGGATTTGCACATTCGGGCGGTGTTGCTGGTCTTGTTTTAACCTGTCGAAGTGTCTTGAAGAACTGAGATACCGAGTCTGATCGGAACGTCTCGGGAGGAGGTCTATTTCTTCGTTGACCGTGAGAGCTTGTCATGGGCTAAGTTGGGACTCCCCTGCAGGGATTTGAACTTTCGAAAGCCGTGCCCGCGGTTATGGGCAGATGGGAATTTGTTAATGTCCGGTTGTAGATAACTTGAACCTTATTTTAATTAAAATGAATCAACTGAGTGTGTTACCGTGATGGTCTCTTCTCGGCGGAGTCCGGGAAGTGAACACGGTGTTGGAGTAATGCTTGTGCATGTTGTTCTCTAGATTCTCGCTCGCGCTTTGCCTCCTCTTCTCGCTCTCTTTTGCGAACAGGATAGCCACCATATATGCTAGTCGCTTGCTGCAGCTCCACATATATTTACCTTGCCATACCTATTAAGCTTAAATAGTCTTGATCGCGAGGGTGCGAGATTGCTGAGTCCCTGTGGCTCACAGATTACTATTACACCAGATGCAGGGCCTGATGATTCCGCTCCAGGTGACGCGCTCGAGCTCAAGTGGGAGTTCGACGAGGACTCTCAACGATACTATGTGTCTTTCCCTGATGATCAGTAGTGGTGCCCAGTTGGGGGTGATCGGGACCGTGTCGCATGTTGGGTTATCTTTTATTTTGGCGCCGTAGTCGGGCCATGAGTGTTTGGATGATGTAATGTTATTTATGTACCTTGATTGACGTGGCGAGTGTAAGCCAACTATGTTATCTCCCCTTTATTATTTATATTACATGGGATGTTGTGAAGATTGCCTTACTTGCGACATATGGCTTCAATGCGATTATGCCTCTAAGTCGTGCCTCGACACGTGGGAGATATAGTCGCATCGAGGGTGTTACAAGTTGGTAATCAGAGCCTTCCCCGACCTTAGGAGCCCCATTGCTTGATCGTTTTTAGTGGCCGAGTTGTGTCTAGAAAAATGTTTTGAGTCATTTAGAAATTATATATCGGAGAGTTTAGGAATTCTTTTTACTTCCCAGTCTCCTCATCGCTCTGGTAAGGCATCCTGACGTCGAGTTTTGACTCTTCCCTTCTCAAATTTCACTAAAAAAAATTTAGGATCACGCGGGTATCTTGGAATCGTTCCGATGGTTTTATGATGAGAACATTGTCTTGGTGCCTCCTGTCAGTGGTTTTGTGGAAGTGTCCCGGGGAGTTGAGCTCTGAGGTGTTGTCGTCATAATTTTATCGTTGTAGTTCTGGAATACCTGAGTTTAGTACGGCGACATCGAAAATCTCTTTTATGCAGTTCGTTGGTGAGATAACCTCGACGCCACCCAGTACTGGGGCCGGAGTTCGGAAGTATCGCCATAACTTGTATAACGGATGCTTTTCGAAGGTTGAGGTAGATGGTTTCCGAAGTTTTTTCTCGGTTATGTGTTGAAGGATGGATACAGCTGGATGTTGGATTTGCTAGATTTGGGTGAGATATTATGCTTCCCCTGTATCCCCAACACCTGATTGCATAACCGGAAAGGTTCGGGAGTTTCATAGGTGGGAATTCTTGTAGCTCTAGTTCTTCTTCCATGGGTATTTGGTTTGAGATTGAGATTTCTTACCGATTATTCGTTCTTGATCCGTACCTTGTTGATTTATTTCTCTACCTAAATTCTGCGTGGCTTCTCAATCTATGGATATGTGACCATTTCAAGAGGAATGCATTCGTTCATTTTGTTCGGATGTGAAGACTATATGTTGCTATTTTCATTCCGTTGGATTCAGTTTCTTTTATCTGTCTATGTGCTAATGGTGGTCAACCTCTTCAGGATGGCTCCCGCTAAGAGCACCAATCAGAATCAGAATCAAGATCCGCCACCACCTCCACCTCCTCCGGAGGCATGGCAAGCTGTGATGGCCGCAACCAATGCAAACACACAGTTGATCATGCAAATTCTTCAAGAGCGCAATCAAGGCAACCAAGGTAACCAAGGCAACAATCAGAATCACTTTGCTACACTCAACCAGTTCCTTGCTAATGGGCCAAAGACTTTCAGCAATTGTGTTGAGGCAACTGATGCTGACGATTGGCTCGTGGATCTGTGCAAGCATTTCGAGTGCAGTAACGTCAGGCCTGAGGACTTCGTCAAGTTCGCTTCCTTCCAACTCAAAGATCAAGCTGCAGAATGGTTCCAGCAGTACAAGGATTCCAGAGGTGGACGTGTCATTACCTGGGATGAATTCCGTCAAGATTTTAGAGCTCACCATATCCCTTAGAGCGTGGTTGAAAGCAAGCGTGAGGAATTCCGCAACCTGAAGCAAGGCTCTTTGTCTGTCTATGACTACAACAAGTTGTTCTAGAAACTCGCCCGTTTTGCCAAACAGGACGTCCCTGATGAGAAGAGCATGATATACCAGTTCAGGGGTGGTCTTAGAGAAGAAATTCAGCTAGCTCTTGTTCTCTTCGAGCCCTTGAGATACGATGAGTTCTACAACATGGCATTGAAGCAAGAGGCCGCTCAACTGAGGTGTGATGCTTCAAAGAAGCGAGTCAGAGATGCTACTCCTTCTTCCTTTACTCAAGTGGCCAAGCAGTAGAAGTATTGGCTTCCTCCTCCTCCGTCAGCCGTATCAGCAGAAGAGCAAAGGTGGCAGTGGATCTTCCCCCCCACCCAACCCTGGCTTTCAGAACAAGACTTCGTCTCAAGCTCCAAGATCGAGTGCTCCGTATCACCGTCCGCTTTTAGAGGTCACGTGCAGCAAGTGCCAACAGAAGGGTCACTATGCCAACAAGTGTCTCAATCAGAGGCGTCTCCCTCCTCCTCCTCCTGTCAGATTGGCAAGTACAGCTGTGGTCAAGCATAACCCCAAGCACGCCAAGGTCAACTTGATGAACGCAGCTCAGGCAGAGGACTCGTCAGATGTCATCATGGGTAACCTTCCTGTTAATGATATTCCTGCAAAAGTACTTTTTGACTCTGATGCATCGCATTCCTTCATGTCATTCCCATTTGCATCGGAGAACAATTTTAGTACTAAGGCTTTACCTAGAGCTATGCAAGTCGTCTCTCCGGCTAAGCGTCTGATTTCTAGTATGATGGTTCCGGATATTTCTATCTTGATGGGTGATTTCAAGTTTCTGGCTTCTCCAATGGTTCTTGGTAACTCGGATATTGATCTTATTCTCGGGATGGATTGGCTTTCTAAGCACAAGGCTCAGCTTGATTGTGCAGCCAGACAGATTCAATTGACTCATTCGTCTGAGGATGTAATTGTCTTTGCCGCTCGGGATAATACCATCCGTCTGTTTTCTCTCAATGAGAAGGGTGAACTGGATGCCATCTCGTAAATTCCAGTCGTTTGCGAATATCAAGACGTCTTTCCAGAAGAGGTTCCAGGAATGCCTCCGCACCGGCCAGTTGAATTCGTCATTGATCTTGAGCCTGGCACGGAACCTGTGTGCAAGCGTCCTTACAAGCTCGGACCTGAAGAGTTGAAGGAGCTGAAGAAGCAACTCGATATTCAAGAGAGAATGGGTCTCATCCGGCCTAGTTCTTCTCCGTAGGGTTGTGGTGTTCTTTTTGTGAAGAAGAAGGATGGAACGGACCGACTTTGTGTTGATTACCTTCCATTGAACAAGAAGACTATCAAGAACAAATACCCACTTCCCAACATCAACGAGTTGTTCGAACAACTCAAAGGTGCCCAAGTATTCTCCAAGCTTGATCTCCGTATGGGTTATCATCAGATTCGAATCCGTGAGCAAGATATTCCCAGGACGGCTTTCAGGACAAGCTATGGTTCATATGAATACACTGTCATGTCTTTTGGCCTCGTCAATGCTCCTCCGACGTTCTCTCGCATGATGAACTTCATCTTCAACGCTTACACCAATGACTTCGTTTTGGTCTATCTCGACGACATTCTGGTTTTCTCGAAGAACAAGGAAGATCATGCCAAGCACTTGCGTTTGGTACTCGATAAGCTAAGGGAACACAAGTTCTACGCCAAGTTCCCCAAGTGCGAATTTTGGCTCGATGAGGTTCTTTATCTTGGTCATATCATCTCTGCCAAGGGCATTGCGGTGAATCCTGAGAAGGTGTCTACAGTTGTGAATTGGGAACCTCCTCAAAACGTGAAGCAACTCCGTAGCTTCCTCGGTCTCGCAAGCTACTGTCGAAGATTCGTTGAAAACTTTTCTAAGATCGCGAAGCCTCTCTCAAATCTTCTCCAGAAGCACGTCAAGTACGTTTGGTCTCCGGAGTGTGGCATTGCTTTCAACACTTTGAAAGAGAAATTGGTCACTGCTCTAGTTCTGACTCCGCCTGATGAATCCAAACCATACGAGGTCTTTTGTAATGCTTCTCTCCAAGGTCTTGGCGCAGTGTTGATGCAAGAGAAGAAAGTTGTTGCTTATACCTCTCACCAGTTGAAGCCCAATGAGAAGAACTACCCCACTCATGATCTCGAGTTGGCGGCAGTTGTGCATGCTCTTTTGACTTGGAGACATCTCTTATTGGGAAGAAAAGTGGACATTTTCACTGATCACAAGAGTCTCAAGTACATGTTCACTCAGCCTAATCTCAACCTCAGGCAGACTCGATGGGTCGAAATGATTCAAGAGTATAATCCGAGTATCGAGTATACTCCAGGCAAGGCCAATGTGATTGCTGACGCATTGAGCAGAAAGGCTTATTGCAACAGCCTGATTCTCAAGCCTTATCAACCCGAGCTTTGTGAAGCTTTCCGCAAAATTAATCTGCAAGTTGTTCCTCAAGGTTTCCTCGCCAACTTTCAAGTCTCTCCTACCTTGGAAGACCAGGTTCGCCAAGCCCAGCTTCTTGATGCTATGGTGAAAAAGGTGAAGATTGGGATTGCCAAGAGCCAACCCAAGTACAAGTGCTACCGCCTTGATGATAAGGATACTCTCTTCTTCGAGGATCGTATTGTTGTGCCCAAAGGTGACCTTCATAAAGTGATCATGAACGAGGCTCACAATTCTCTCCTCTCCATCCACCCTGGGAGCACTAAGATGTATCAGGACCTCAAGCAGGCTTATTGGTGGACTCGAATGAAGCGCGAGATTGCTCAATTCGTGAATGAATGTGATGTCTGCAGAAGAGTGAAGGCAGAACATCAAAGGCCAGCTGGTCTCCTCCAACCTCTTGCCATTCCAGAATGGAAGTTTGACCACATTGAGATGGACTTCGTGACTGGGTTTCCAAAGTCCAAGCGTGGCAATGATGCTATATTTGTTGTCATCAACAAACTCACTAAAGTGACTCATTTTCTGCCTATCAAAGAGTCAATCACTGCAGCTCAATTGGCGGAACTCTATACCTCTCGAATTGTCTCTCTCCACGGTATTCCACAGGTGATCTCTTCAGACCGTGGCAGCATCTTTACCTCCAAGTTTTGGGATTCTTTTCAGAAGGCCATGGGCACCAACATCCGCTTCAACACAGCTTTCCATCCTCAAACTAGCGATCAAGTCGAGCGTGTCAACCAGATTCTTGAAGATATGCTCAGGGCTTGTGTGATCTCCTTCGGCATGAAGTGGGAGGATTGTCTTCCTTATGCTGAATTCTCCTACGACAACAGTTTTCAAGCAAGTTCGGGCAAGGCCCCATTTGAAATTCTGTATGGCAGGAAGTGCCGCACCCCTCTCAACTGGTCTGAAACCGGTGAACGTCAGCTTTTGGGTAATGACTTAATCACAGAGGCAGAGGAAATGTGCAAAGTCATTCGAGATAACCTCAAAGCAGCCCAATCCCGCCAGAAGAGCTACTATGATAGCAAGCACCGTGATTTGGCTTTCAAGATCAGAGATCATGTTTACCTCCGCGTCTCTCCAATGAAAGGTACTCGTCGCTTCGGTATCAAAGGGAAGCTTTCCCCTAGATACGTGGGACCTTTCAATATTGTCAGCAAGAGAGGCGATCTCGCCTATCAACTCGAGCTTCCTTCAAACTTTGCAAATGTTCATGACGTGTTCCATGTCTCTCAGCTCCGAAAGTGCTTCAAGACTCCTGACCGCACCGTCAACTTCGAGGACATTGAGCTCCAAGAAGATCTCTCCTATCGTGAGCATCCAGTGGCTATTCTTGAAGAGACTGAACGCAAGACTCGCAACAAGTCAATCAAATTCCTCAAAGTCAAGTGGTCACACCATTCCGACCGTGAAGCCACCTGGGAACGCGAGGATCACCTCCGTTCTGAATACCCGGCATTCTTTTAGTCCTAGATCTCGGGACGAGATCCTTTCGTAGTGGTGGAGTGTTGTAACACCCCGGATATGACTTTCCCAATATGTATTCCAACTCTTGCCGTTTTCGGCGTTAAGTTATTTTATTTTCTCGGGTTCGGGTCTTTGTCTCCGTGTGTTTTTATCGTTGTCATGCATCTCATATCATGTCATCATGTGCATTGCATTTGCATACGTGTTCATCTCATGCATTCGAGCATTTTCCCCGTTGTCCGTTTTGCATTCCGGCGCTTCGTTCTCCTCCGGTGGTCTATTCTTCCTTTCTTTCGTGTGTGGGGATGGATTGGACCGAGACTTGCCAAGCGGCCTTGGTTTACTACCGGTAGACCGCCTGTCAAGTTTCGTACCATTTGGACTTCGTTTGATACTCCAACGGTTAATCGAGGGTCCGAAAAGGCCTCGTGTGTGTTGCAGCCCAACACCCCTCCAATTTGGCCCAAAACCCACCAAAACCCTCTCCATCATCTAGAGCGTTCGATCACGATCGCGTGGCCGAAAACCGCACCTCATTTGGACACTCCTAGCTCCCTCTATGCCTATTTATAGCCCCTCCTCCGAAATCTCGGGTCTTCTTCCACCCAAACCCTAGTCCACCTACCCCGTCGCGCGCCGGACATGTCCGCCGCGCCGGACACCGCGTCCGCCGCCGCCCACGGCCACTGAGGCGCTGCCACGTGGCACCGGCAGCTCCCTCCACCGCCAGGCCCGCGAGGCCCGTTGCTGGCCCTCTGGAGCCCGCGCGTCCACCGCGCCTCCTCGCCTGGGTCCTCACCGAGCCGCCCCGGTCCGCCTCCGTGCCGGCGTCCGCGCGCCACCGTGCCGGCGACCGCCCCTCGCCGGCGACCACCGCTCTCCGCCGCCCCTGGCCGGCGACGACCGCCCCGCCGCCTCGTCCAAACGCCGCCCCGGCCCCAGATCCGGCAAGATCCGGCCGGCCACCGACTCCGGCAAGCCCCATGCCGCCTCCCCAACAAACTCCGGCGGCCGACTTCAAACTCCGGCGAGCTCACTCCGGCCAACCTCGGCATACGTGTTCATCTCATGCATTCGAGCATTTTCCCCGTTGTCCGTTTTGCATTTCGGCGATTCGTTCTCCTCCGGTGGTCTATTCTTCCTTTATTTCGTGTGTGGGGATGGATTGGACCGAGACTTGCCAACTGGCCTTGGTTTACTACCGGTAGACCGCCTGTCAAGTTTCGTACCATTTGGACTTCGTGTGTGTTGATACTCCAATGGTTAACCGAGGGTCCGAAAAGGCCTCGTGTGTGTTGCAGCCCAACACCCCTCCAATTTGGCCCAAAACCCACCAAAACCCTCTCCATCATCTAGAGCGTCCGATCACGATCGCGTGGCCGAAAACCGCACCTCATTTGGACACTCCTAGCTCCCTCTATGCCTATTTATAGCCCCTCCTCCGAAATCTCGGGTCTTCTTCCACCCTAACCCTAGTCCACCTACCCCGTCGCGCGTCGGACATGTCCGCCGCGCCGGACACCGCGTCCGCCGCCGCCCGCGGCCAATGAGGCGCCGCCACGTGGCACCGGCCGCTCCCTCCACCGCCAGGCCCGCGAGGCCCGTTGCTGGCCCTCTGGAGCCCGCGCGTCCACCGCGCCTCCTCGCCTGGGTCCTCACCGAGCCGCCCCGGTCCGCCTCCGCACCGGCGTCCGCGCGCCACGGCGCCGGCGACCACCGCTCTCCGCCGCCCCTGGCCGGCGACCACCGCCCCGCCGCCTCATCCAAACGCCGCCCCGGCCCTAGATCCGGCGAGATCCGGCCGGCCACCGACTCCGGCAAGCCCCACGCCGCCTCCCCAACAAACTCCGGCGGCCGACTTCAAACTCCGGCGAGCTCACTCCGACCAACCTCGGGAAACGCGCTAGATCTAGATCTGGATCTCGTCTGGGTTGACTTTTTGCCCGAAACCCTAGTTCATATGCTCCTGTTCATCGTGCTATAACTCCTCATCCGTAGCTTCGTTTTTGGCATATAGCATATCAAAATGTTTGTCTCAGAGAGTACATCATTTCATTCCATTGCATCATTTTTATTTGAGTTCATCTTGATGCCCGAAATGCTGTTAGAAGAGTGCTACTTGAGATAATTGTCAGATCTGCTGCTCCATTTAGGCATTTGTCATTTTTGCCATGATTATTGTGTGCATGATATGCCCATGAGCTCTACATATGTTTTGTTAAGGGTTTTGCCATCTTTCCAGAGGTGCAACCCATGTTTTTTTGTGATGTGTGTGGTGACTAGCACAAGCTTGCAAAATGAGGCACTTGGTATTCCTTGACCTGTTTATCTCATATGGCCATATGTTCATGTTGTTTCCTAGTGATCCGTGCTTCTTTTGAGGATGATCAGTAAGGATTTTTTATTAATCTTATAGTGCTCTATCCATCCATGTCTTTGTTTGCAATTATGGAGCACCCTAGATTGAGTCAATCGAGCTCTACTTTTGCTACTTCGTGAATCTGGGCAGATTGTCATACTTGTTAGCAATTTTGCCGATGATGTTGTAGTTGATCCGTGCATGCTATGCTATTGTTCTTGCCATGTCTAGCTTGCATTTTGTGTATTCTTGATGGATGTATGCTTAGCTTTGTCATGACTTGCTCCGTAGTGAGTGCATCGAGCTCGTAAACATGCCTACTTGAGATATGTTTCAGCATGTGCCAGTTTTCACTAAGTCTGAAAACTGATTATGTTTTTGCCATGTTCACATGCTTGCAATTGTATTTTCTGATCCCTTTTGGCTCAAGGTCACTAAGGGACTTTTGTTAAGCTCTTTGAGTAGCTCTATGCCATGCTTTACTTTGCCATGTTCAGGTCCTGTAGCATGTAGTTTTGTTGCTCCAAAGAGTGCTATCTGATCTGAAATCCCAGACAAGTGTTAATTTCACTAAGTCTGAAATCTGTTTGTCAAATGCATTTTTGCCATGCTTGTTTGAACCTGTTAATGGATGATTTGGCCCTAGCTCAGTGCTAGACTTTTGTTAAGCTTCATGAATGGATTCCTTCCATGTATTTTGATGCCATGTTTGGGTGCTGTAGCATGTTCATCTTGTTGCATTTAGATGGCTACTTGCTGTAAATCGCAAAACGTGGTCATTTTTGTATTGCTTGTCATTTCCAAACCGTAGCTCCGATTCCGGCATTCTTTATGTCGTTTTCAAGTGATTTCATCTCATCTATCCAGTGGAACACTTGGATTTCCAAGTTGAGTCTAGGTTAATGCATCCCTTGTCAAATCTTGCATATGCATCCCGCATCGCATCCCGCATAGCATACCATCATTGCATCATATTGTTTGAGCTTTGCACGTGGTTGATTGTGTTCCGTTTGCTTGTTTGTCTTGTTTGGGTAGAGCCGGGAGACGAGTTGCTAACGAGGAGCCCGTTGAGTTTGCTTTCGAGGATCCAGTCAACTCTGACAACTTTGCAGGCAAGATGATCATACCCTCGAAATCACTACTATCTTTGCTATGCTAGATTGCTCGCTCTTTTGCTATGCCAATGCTACGATGCCTACCACTTGCTTTCAAGCCTCCCAAATTGCCATGTCAAACCTCTAACCACCATGTCCTAGCAAACCGTTGATTGGCTATGTTACCGCTTTGCTCAGCCCCTCTTATAGCGTTGCTAGTTGCAGGTGAAGATTGGAGACCGTTCCTTGTTGGAAACATTTATTTACTTGTTGGGATATCATTATATTATCTTGGTTATCTTAATGCATCTATATACTTGGTAAAGGGTGGAAGGCTCGGCCTCTCGCCTAGTGTTTTGTTCCACTCTTGCCGCCCTAGTTTCCGTCATATCGGTGTTATGTTCCCGGATTTTGCGTTCCTTACGCGGTTGGGTTATAATGGGAAACCCCTTGATAGTTCGCCTTGATTAAAGCTTTTCCAGCAATGCCCAACCTTGGTTTTACCATTTGCCACCTAGCCTCTTTTTCCCTTGGGTTTCCGGAGCCCGAGGGTCATCTTATTTTACCCCCCGAGGCCAGTGCTCCTCTGAGTGTTGGTCCGACTGAGCTGCCTGCGGGGCCACCTCGGGGCAACTTGAGGGTTGGTTTTACTCGTAGCTAGTCTCATCTGAGTGTGCCCTGAGAACGAGATATGTGCAGCTCCTATCGGGATTTGTCGGCACATTCGGGCGGTGTTGCTGGTCTTGTTTTAACCTGTCGAAGTGTCTTGAGAACCGAGATACCGAGTCTGATCGGAACTGTCTTGGGAGGAGGTCTATTCCTTCGTTGACCGTGAGAGCTTGTCATGGGCTAAGTTGGGACTCCCCTGCAGGGATTTGAACTTTCGAAAGCCGTGCCCGCGGTTATGGGCAGATGGGAATTTGTTAATGTCCGGTTGTAGATAACTTGAACCTTAATTTAATTAAAATGAATCAACTGAGTGTGTTACCGTGATGGCCTCTTCTCGGCGGAGTCCGGGAAGTGGACACGGTGTTGGAGTAATGCTTGTGCGCGTTGTTCTCTAGTTTCTCGCTCGCGCTTTGCCTCCTCTTCTCGCTCTCTTTTGCGAACAGGATAGCCACCATATATGCTAGTCGCTTTGCTGCAGCTCCACATATATTTACCTTGCCATACCTATTAAGCTTAAATAGTCTTGATCGCGAGGGTGCGAGATTGCTGAGTCCCTGTGGCTCACAGATTACTATTACACCAGATGCAGGGCCTGATGATTCCGCTCCAGGTGACGCGCTCGAGCTCAAGTGGGAGTTCGACGAGGACTCTCAACGATACTATGTGTCTTTCCCTGATGATCAGTAGTGGTGCCCAGTTGGGGGTGATCGGGACCGTGTCGCATGTTGGGTTATCTTTTATTTTGGCGCCGTAGTCGGGCCATGAGTGTTTGGATGATGTAATGTTATTTATGTACCTTGATTGACGTGGCGAGTGTAAGCCAACTATGTTATCTCCCCTTTATTATTTATATTACATGGGATGTTGTGAAGATTGCCTTACTTGCGACATATGGCTTCAATGCGATTATGCCTCTAAGTCGTGCTTCGACACGTGGGAGATATAGTCGCATCGAGGATGTTACAATTAAGAAGCAGATTAAAGAGTTACTAGATGAAGGTTATATTCGCCCAAGTTCTTCACCTTGGGGATCGCCAGTACTTTTAGTGGAGAAGAAGGATGGATCGTTAAGGATGGTTGTTGATTATCGAGGGTTGAATGAAGTAACAATCAAGAACAAGTACCCACTACCGATGATCAATGATCTGTTTGATCGATTGCAAGGAGCTAAGGTATTTTCCAAGATCGATCTGCGATCAGGATACCATCAGTTGAAGATTCGAGAACAGGATATACCTAAGACGGCTTTTACCACCAGGTATGGGCTGTACGAGTACACCGTTATATCATTTGGCCTGACTAACACACCGGCATATTTTATGAACATGATGAACAAAGTGTTTATGGAGTTTTTGGATAAGTTCGTCGTAGTGTTCATTGATAATATTCTGGTTTACTCGAAGAATGAAGACGAGCATAAGGAGCATTTGCGTTTGGTACTTGGGAAGCTTAGAGAACATCAATTATATGCCAAGTTTAGCAAATGTGAATTCTGGTTGAAGGACGTTGGATTCCTAGGACACGTTATATCCGGAGAAGGTATAGCAGTAGACCCCACCAAGGTTGGCACGGTGACAAGTTGGGAAGCGCCAACAATAGTTGGAGAGATCCGGAGTTTTCTTGGACTTGCAGGATACTACCGGAGATTCATTGAAATTTTCTCGAAGATTGCGAAGCCTATGACGGAGTTGTCGAAGAAGGATACCAAGTTCAAATGACCGAGGAATGTGAGGCTAGTTTCCAGGAGTTGAAGAAACGTTTGGTTACCTCACCAGTGTTGATTTTGCCGGATCAGACCAAGGATTATGAGGTGTATTGTGACGCTTCACGTCGAGGACTTGGAGCAGTGCTTATGCAGGAAGGAAGAGTTGTTTCATATGCCTCACGACAGCTTAAGCCGCATGAGTTAAATTATGCCACGCATCATTTGGAGTTAGCAGCCGTAGTGCATGCAATGAAAACTTGGAGACACTTTCTCATTGGAAACCATTGTGAAGTGTACACGGATCACAAGAGTTTGAAGTACATTTTCACACAGAAGGAGTTGAATCTCAGGCAAAGGAGATGGTTGGAGCTCATCAAGGATTATGATATGAGATTGCATTATCACCCTGGAAAGTCTAACGTAGTAGCCGATGCGCTGAGCCGTAAAAGTCATGTCAACACCTTAATGACGAAAGAATTACCAAGGGAGTTAGCCAAAAATATTCATGAGCTATGTTTGGAGATAGTTCTGAGAGGCTATGTAGCAGCATTGGAGATTCAGTCTACCTTGATGGATAAGATCAGAGAAGCCCAGAAGACTAACAAGGAGATTGCTTCTATTAAGGAGAAAATGAGCAAAGGAAAAGTTAAAGGATTTCGTGAGGATGAGCACGATACCTTATGGTTTGAAGACCGTGTTTATGTGCCCAATGACCCGGAGATCAGGACGTTAATTCTGCAGGAGGCCCATGATTCACCATATTCGATTCACCCAGGAAATACCAAGATGTATTTGGATTTGAAGGATACTTTCTGGTGGACCAAAATGAAGAAGGATATTGCGGAGTATGTAGCAGTTTGTGATGTATGTCAGAGAGTAAAGTCAGAGTATCAGAAGCTAGCAGGATTGCTACAGCCATTGCCAATCCCCGAATGGAAGTGGGATAAGTTAGGCATGGATTTTATCACAGGATTGCCCAGAACTCGTTCAGGCTATGACTCGATTTGGGTTGTAGTCGATCGTTTGACAAAGGTAGCTCATTTCATCCCAGTGAAGACTACCTACACTAGTGCCAAGTTGGAAAAGATATACATGACCAGGATCGTATGTCTGCACGGAGTTTCAAGGAGCATTGTATCAGATAGAGGAACCCAGATTACCTCAAAGTTCTGGAATCAGTTGCATGAAACTTTGGGTACCAGGCTAGAGTTCAGTACAGCTTTCCATCCGCAGACAAATGGACAGACCGAGAGAGAGAGTCAATCAGATTTTGGAGGATACGCTGAGAGCTTGTGCGCTAGATTACGGATCTAGTTGGGACGAGAATTTGCCATACGCAGAGTTCTCTTACAACAACAGTTATCAATCCAGTTTGAAGATGGCTCCTTTCGAAGCCTTGTACGGAAGGAGGTGCAGGACCCCATTGTCGTGGGATGAAGTTGGAGACCGCCAGTTGTTTGGACCGGATTTACGAAGTCGGAGACCGAGTTTATCTTCGAGTATCTCCACTTCGAGGAGTTAAGCACTTTGGAGTTAAGGAAAAGCTAGCGCCACGTTTTGTAGGACCATACAAGGTTTTGGAGCGTATGGGAGAAGTAGCCTATAAGTTGGAATTGCCCGAAGGATTGTCAGGAGTTCACGATGTATTCCATGTTTCCCAGTTGAAGAAGTGCCACGCAGAGATGGCTGATATACCGCTGAGAGACACAGTGCCGCTGGAAGCGATTCAGTTGGACAATGATTTGACCTATGAGGAGCAACCAGTCAAGATTCTTGAGTATGCCACCCGCAGCAAGGTTATCAAGTTTTGCAAAGTTTAGTGGAGCCACCACACGGAGGATGAAACCACCTGGGAGCGAGAGGAAGATCTGCTGAAGGACCACCCTCACCTATTTTCTAGCCAACCCGAATATCGACGACGAGATTCATCTTAAGGGGGTAGGTTTGTAACATCCCAAATTTTCAATTTAGAATGTTATACATTAGATCATCATTGCATATCATATTTATTTGCATTTTGGTTTATCTTAGAAATTGTACGCAACTTAAGGACCCTTAGAGAGAGTTGGGGATTTCGTTATTTTCATATTTGAGTTTTCTCAAATTTTGAAAATAGGATCATTTGATTATATTTATTTTATCTTCAATTATTTCTATTATAAAAATATGATAGAGGGAATAAAATGACTTTCCCAAAATAAAAAATTATTGAGGATTTAATAATAAAATCAAAAAAGATTTTATTTTGGATTAATTTGCTATTTTATTTGAATTTAGGAAAAATGCGCGTTTTTTAAAATTGCATTTCGGCCCCAAATAAATGTTCATCCTGTGCGGCTTGATTTTAGAAGCTGGGAAAAATTATTTCAGGATTTTTGGAGTCCGTTTAGTATTCCTTTTGTTTGTTTTTCTGCGCGTAATAATTTTTTTTTAAAAAAAAGAGTGAACCGACTATGGGCCGTGTTTGGCCCGGACTCCTCAGGGGGGCCTTTATAAAGCGCGCCCCGGGGCCCGAATCAGCCCAAGCCGTCGTCGCCCTAACCCTAAGCCGCGCCCGAGCCCAGCCGCCGCCGCCGCTGCCGCGCCGCCGCCTGCCGTCGCCGCCCCCGGAGCCCCGCTGCCGCCGACGAGGTCGATCTCGCCGCCGCCGCCGTTTTTTTTAGAAAAACCGTTCTATTTTTCCGTTGGTTTTTTTAGATCCATTTTTTTAGATAGATCGGTTTTTTTGGTTTAGTTAATTAGCGAGCGTTCGCTCGTTCGTTCGTTTTAACGAACGCGTTCATCGTTTAGATCCAGATAACGAACGTTCATTCGTTAATCTGTTCGTCGTTTTTCTTTTTCTCGGATTTATTCCGCGATTTTTCTGATCGCGATTTCTGATTCGATTTTCATTTTAGTATAACTTTTCGCTCGTTTATCAGAATCAGGCGATTCAAGCGCGTGGAGTTTCGTCTCGAAACCCTCTTTCCGTTTAACCAACTCAAACAAGTTTTTGCCTCTGTAAAATTTGACCTAGATCCAGAATAGTAAACGAAGCTTGTTTCTTTTGCCGTTTGTCTTTCGTTGCTTCGTTCGATTTGGTTCTTTTTGCCAACCGGAGTTCTTAGGTTGAACTTTCTGGTTAGATCTCTTATTTGAGTTTTACCTGTGCATTAGTTGAGTACTTATTGTATGCTTGTTTGTTTGCGATAGAGTACTCGGAGTGCGCCGCTTGCTACTTCGAATCGCTAGGTTTTGCGGATCATCAGCAAGGCAAGTAACACTTTGATCATACCTCCTACTACCCGGTTTTATTGCATTAGATCAATCCTCACACATTGCATGATTAGGATCTAATTAAATTATGGGTTTTGGGAAGTAGATGAGATAGTACCTATTACCTGTGTTATTATCAAACCCTTGGGAGTTACTTCTACGTTTGCTTATATTGCCATGCTATGCTAGTAGACGTGGATTGGGTGAGTGTATCCATGACAGATGTGAGATTGTTAAATTAATGGTTTATCTAAGGTGGCAACTTAAACACACATCTGGGTGGATTGAGGAACCTGGGTATTCCAGCGATTGCCTGTTTTTCTTTTGGACCGCCACCCAGGCTCAAAGGGATCATGAGATTATTCATACTAGAAACTTCCGTGTGCAGCCACAAGCTACTATGGGCTCTAGCATAGTTGATTAAGTTGTGCGAACTCTTACAGTGGTAGACTAGCAGATGTAGGGGAAAGTAGGTGTAACGGTCAACCCGATCGTAAGGTGCTAGCGCTTCTGAAAGACTATGTCTTGGTCATCCATTTCTCAAACACCATGAAGTGCGAGAATCCCAACGGAGGAGATCGAGTCTTGTGGGAAAAAGTGCGCAAACCTCTGCAGAGTGTATAAACTAATCATGGTTAGCCGTGTCCCCGGTTATGGACATCTTGAGTATCTAGTACTTGGATTATCATGTGAATCTCATCATGTTACTCTAATTAATTTGTTGGGTTTTTAATGATGATGTTTAATTGGGATTGAGAGGGTGTCTACACTCTCAATGTTTAACAACCACCATGATAGTTAAATAAAATTTATAACTTTACAGTAGGGAAAAATTGGCTTTACGCAAAACTGTAACCATAGAGCTTTCCACCAGCCAAATATGAATGTAGTATAGCCTTATTTTTTTTCATTGCTCTCTATGTGTTACATTGCCAGCATATTCCATGCGCTGACCCGTTTCGGGCTGCATCGTTCATGTTGCAGACTTTTCGGACGACGAGTAAGGTGCTTTTAGGTCGTGGTTCTTTACTCAGTGATGCCGTTGGAGTTGATGGACTCACTTATCTTCCAAGCCTTCCGCTGTTATCGTTATTACATGGCCTTATGCCATATTTATTGTAATAAGTTCTCTTTTGAGACACTCAATGTAATAAGTGTGTGATTGCTACTCTGTTATAAATCCTTCAAGTACTGTGTGCTGTCAGCATTACTGATCCAGGGATGACACCGGAGCACAGAGATTGGACCGTTTGAGGTCTGGTCGCTACAAGATGGTATCAGAACACACGCTGACTGTAGGACATGACCACTAAGCTAAATCCCTAGATCACTACTCACTCTTCTCATTCTGACTTCTCATCTTTTCTACTCTTTTAGGATGGCGGATGCAAGGAACAAGATGAAGATACACCCTTTGGACGTCACTTGAAGGAAGTCACTAGATATCTGAACATCGGAGTACCAAGCTTCACCGGGACCTACAACGCCACTTTACCTGAAGAGGAGCGTTGGATGATTCAAGTTCAAGTTCCAGGAAGGACGTTCATGCCAGTCACTGAACCCATAGAATTTTCCTTTGATGCACCAACCTGGAGTCTAGGAAAAAGCATGGCAGCTCACATCGCCATGGGACGTATTGGAGAAGTGTACCGCAATGATCTCAAGGATACTATCTACCAGATTTGTGGGCGCCGAGATGAGCAATGGGAGATGATCAGCACCAAAAAGGATAGATCCATCGCAGCTTTCATCCAGGAGTTAAACCAGCACATTCGACGACAGGAGAACCAGATGTGCGCAGATATGATAGATCTGAAGAAGGTGAGGACAAGAATCACGGAACTGGAGGAAGAACTCAAGGCTACACGTGAAGATTATGAAGAGGAAATCGAAGTACTAGTGGATAAGAATGCCGACCTAACAATGAAGATCGGAATATTTATGGGAGGCCCTACACCAATAGAAGAAGACGAAGAACCCAAGGAGATTCGCCCGGAAGACTACATCATCATCGACGACACCGACTCGGATCCAGATGATAGCGATGATGACTGTTGATGAAGCTGGAGCAGATATCATGGAGTCTGCAACCGAAGAATATTTCTAGTAGACCACCCCAACAGTAGTAGTAGTCAACCATGTAAATATAGTAGTCCGAGCACTTCTGCGATAGTTAGACCGATTGTATGCCCTTGTTTGATTGAATGAAGTGATATTGTTTGCAATTGCCTCATGTGCGTATGGGTAGTGTTTTCTTTTTAGAACCCTCTCTATTCTTAAATCTCATCTTTTCTAAACCCCTCAGATGCCTCAGAGATGTGACCCCGGATTTACCTTCCCACCGGAGCTCACTCAGTTGATCCAGCAGCAGAATACATTAACACAGTTGCTAGTCCAGAATCAGAATCAGGGGAACAACAACAACAACCCACACCACCACCACCACCTGTTGATCACTTAGCCCGTTTTCTTAGGCTGAATCCGCCAGTGTTTTCCAGTAGCACTGAGCCTATAGTAGCAGATGATTGGCTCCGCAAGACAGCAAGGGAGTTGACCACAGCAGGATGCACAGATGCAGAAAAGGTGAAGTTTGCCGCACATCAGCTTGACGGACCCGCAGCATCATGGTAGGAGAATTTCACAGCCACTTTCCCTATCGACACTGTCACATGGGACCAGTTCCAGCAGGCTTTCCATACTGCCCATATTTCAGCAGGAGCTATTGTTGGGGAACGTAGTAATTTCAAAAAATTTCCTACGCACACGCAAGATCATGTGATGCATAGCAACGAGATGGGAGAGTGTTGTCTACGTACCCAACGCAGACTGACTGCGGAAGCGCTGACACGACGTAGAGGAAGTAGTCGTACGTCTTCATGATCCAACCGATCAAGCACCGAAACTACGGCACCTCCGAGTTCGAGCACACGTTCAGCTCGATGACGATCCCCGGACTCCGATACAGCAAAGTGTCGGGGAAGAGTTCCGTCAGCACGACGGCGTGGTGACGATCTTGATGTACTACAGCAACAGGGCTTCGCCTAAACTCCGCTACAGTATTATCGAGGAATATGGTGGCAGGGGGCACCGCACACGGCTAAGGAATAGATCACGTGGATCAACTTGTGTCAAGAGTGCCCCCTGCCTCCGTATATAAAGGAGCCAAGGGGGAGAGGTGCGCCGGCCAGGAGGAGGGCGCAGGAGGAGTCCTACTCCTACCGGGAGTAGGGCTCCCCCCCCCCAATCCTATTCTAACTAGGATTCCCCGAGGGGGAAAGAGAGAGGGGGGTCGGCCACCTTCTCCTAGTCCTAATAGGACTAGGGGAGGGGGAGGCGTGCAGCCCTTATGGGCAGCCCTTTCACCTTTCCACTAAGGCCCACTAAGGCCCATATGATTCCCGGGGGGTTCCGGTAACCTCCCGGTACTCCGGTAAAATCCCGATTTCACCCGGAACACTTCCGATGTCCAAACATAGGCTTCCAATATATTAATCTTTACGTCTTGACCATTTCGAGACTCCTCGTCATGTCCGTGATCACATCCGGGACTCCGAACAACCTTCGGTACATCAAAATGCATAAACTCATAATATAACTGTCATCGTAACCTTAAGCGTGCGGACCCTACGGGTTCGAGAACAATGTAGACATGACCGAGACACGTCTCCGGTCAATAACCAATAGCGGGACCTGGATGCCCATATTGGCTCCTACATATTCTACGAAGATCTTTATCGGTCAGACCGCATAACAACATACGTTGTTCCCTTTGTCATCGGTATGTTACTTGCCCGAGATTCGATCGTCGGTATCCAATACCTAGTTCAATCTCGTTACTGGCAAGTCTCTTTACTCGTTCTGTAATACATCATCTCACAACTAACATCTTATTTACAATGCTTGCAAGGCTTATGTGATGTGTATTACCGAGAGGGCCCCAGAGATACCTCTCCGACAATCGGAGTGACAAAACCTAATCTCGAAATACGCCAACCCAACATGTACCATTGGAGACACCTGTAGTACTCCTTTATAATCACCCAGTTACGTTGTGACGTTTGGTAGTACCCAAAGTGTTCCTCCGGTAAACGGGAATTGCATAATCTCATAGTTATAGGAACATGTATAAGTCATGAAGAAAGCAATAGCAACATACTAAATGATCGGGTGCTAAGATAATGGAATGGGTCATGTCAATCAGATCATTCAACTAATGATGTGACCTCGTTAATCAAATAACGACTCATTGTTCATGGTTAGGAAACATAACCATCTTTGATTAACGAGCTAGTCAAGTAGAGGCATACTAGTGACACTTTGTTTGTCTATGTATTCACACATGTATTATGTTTCCGGTTAATACAATTCTAGCATGAATAATAAACATTTATCATGATTATAAGGAAATAAATAATAACTTTATTATTGCCTCTAGGGCATATTTCCTTCAGTCTCCCACTTGCACTAGAGTCAATAATCTAGATTATACTGTAATGATTCTAACACCCATGGAGCCTTGGTGCTGATCATGTTTTGCTCGTGGAAGAGGCTTAGTCAATGGGTCTGCAACATTCAGATCCGTATGTATCTTGCAAATCTCTATGTCTCCCACCTGGACTAGATCCCGGATGGAATTGAAGCGTCTCTTGATGTGTTTGGTCCTTTTGTGAAATCTGGATTCCTTTGCCAAGGCAATTGCACCAGTATTGTCACAAAAGATTTTCATTGGACCCAATGCACTAGGTATGACACCTAGATCGGATATGAACTCCTTCATCCAGACTCCTTCATTTGCTGCTTCCGAAGCAGCTATGTACTCCGCTTCACATGTAGATCCTGCTACGACGCTTTGTTTAGAACTGCACCAACTAACAGCTCCACCGTTTAATGTAAACACGTATCCGGTTTGCGATTTAGAATCGTCCGGATCAGTGT